>NW_027279735.1:312500-389877 GCF_046629955.1 Centroberyx affinis
CAATTTTTCATGAATTTTCATTTAGGCTGGGAGAGCCCTCTTACAGCAATCGATAGATCAAGCTGCTGTCACGCAGTTAGCACCTGGGGGCTGCTGGGAAGCCCTGGAGAAGGCAGGGGACTGGATCAGAGGCAGTTGGTGGTTGGCAACCGACCCCCTCCTCTCCAATACACAAAGTCCATTTTCCCAAGGCCCACAACCCAGCTACCCCTATTACTACCACTGATCATGATAATCACCTTAGAAATAACACAAGATGTTACAGGTCGTTCCTCTACTGCTGTTAGGTGGAATTGCTCAAAAAAAGCACAAATTGCCTTCTGTTCTAACCATTCCCAAATAAAAACTTTCCTTGCTTGTTGTATGGAGTATGTCAAGTCAAGTCAAATATATTTATAAACCACTCCAGACAAGAAAGAGTACTGCACTGCATTAAGCAATTCTGACACAAAATGTATTTTCCATCAGTTTTTCCTAAGTCAGTAATGGAGGGGAAGTGCCTAATCCTGGGGCTATTTCTAAGGTTCACATAAGGTGTTTTGTCTTGGTGTGAATGTCAAAGGAGAGGTCTGGATCAAAGATAACTCCAAGGTTTTTGACAAAACCCTTTAGGGTAACTGTAAAGCCATTGGAATTAAGAGAGATATCTGATAAGTGTGTTCTTCGCTGCTTTAGGCTTGAAATGAACATTTCCGTTTTGTCTGCACTCAGGAGAATTTGAAACGTTTGTAATCCATCTTTTGATGTTTAAAACACAGGATTTTTTTTGGCTGTTATTTCACCAGATTTTATTGCCGTGTAAAGCTGTCTATCTTTTGTGTAGGAGTGAAGGAGAACACCATCTACAGGTATATTACTGAGGGGGAATATGTTACGTGAAAACAACAGAGGACCTAGAACGAAACCCTGGGGGATGGCATAACATACTTTAAAACGGCAGAAGTGTTTCCATCTGGGTTGACAAATTTGGATCTATTACTCAGATATAAGTGAAATCAGTTGAGAACAGTATTGTAGAGGCATTCATGATTTTCTAAATGGTTCAGGAGGGTGTAATGACCAAGTGTATCAATAAAAAAACACTGAAAATCAAATATGTATAGTGAAATCTTGCCTCATAAGCAGTTGTCTAAAATGCAGGGCTATGTTTGAATAGTACTACTACTAGTTAATACAACAGTATGCCATGGAGACCTCCTTCTCTGGCTTACGGAGGAAGGGGGTTTGAGGCCCCTGGGAGCCGCTCGATGGGAAGCCCAGCCTGAGCCTGTTGGGGGGGCTCATCTTCAAAGGTAATGTGATCCACAGTTCAGTTTCTGCCTGTCAGTGTTCGCCAACACAGTCCAGGCAGCCCGTGTCAAATGTCCATCAGGACTTTCATCTGTGCCTGTCGCTCTACCCCCACCCACCTGTGATAGACCCATGTCTGCCATGCCATCATCTCCCTCTGGTACAGTCTGACAGTAGCATAATGTCCAACTCAAAGGTCTGCCGACAACTTCAATACAACTCTTAA
Organism: Centroberyx affinis; assembly: GCF_046629955.1. NCBI lineage: Eukaryota > Metazoa > Chordata > Actinopteri > Beryciformes > Berycidae > Centroberyx > Centroberyx affinis. The sequence goes on from NW_027279735.1 coordinate 314,017, forward strand.
GATCCCTTGAGCTATATATCTCAAATTCATCTGAAACCCTTAGTTAAAAACACTCATTCTCTGCAAGTCAGAACATAATCACACCAAACTACATGTCACACATTGAGAGAACACACCAGAGCTTAACTGCCCCTTTTCAAAAATAGGCCTACAGGATATTAAATATTACAATATTGTTAAATATATAATCTTGTTGACCTATCCAGCCAGCTCCTTCAGACATAAAAAAAACTAGAGAACACCAAAATCAGGACAAATTCAATCATCAAATGTGAAGTAATTACAGTAGCCTCAAATTAAATGCTGATTTGTTTTCTGTTTTTCTCTAGCTGTCAAAGTAAATGGAATGCAATGTCCTGTTGCAAATAAATGGAAAAATTATTATCTAGAATAATGACATTATAAAACGTTGTCAGGAAAACAAAATGTCCAAATATTATGTCTCAGTTTGTCTTGTGCTGAATGTAAACCCAGTCTTTCCATCTGGAGGCAGAGGGATCAAGACCTTTCTGAATGCAGCCAAATGATTGATCAAAATATACCAGCTAAACAATTAACAAGGCACTAAAGAGGGGAAATCAGGATCAGTGAAGAAACAGAGTCTTGACTCACATGCTACTTCCAAAGATGCATTGCGGCTGACAGCTTCTCCCAGGTAGTTGCGGGCCACGCAGACGTAGGCGCCCTCATCCGGCTTGCTCCGTCGTCCGTGAACGATGCGTAGGAAGAAAAGCGAGCCGCTGGGCAGCAGCATGCGGTGAGAACGTGGGTCATCTTTGTCCGTTTCCACCCGCTCTCCATCCTTGTACCACTCCACTGTCGGGGTGGGCCGCCCCTCCGCCTTGCAGTTGAGGGTGGCGGGCTCCCCTTTGGACACGATCAGGTCAGAGGGGTGCTCCACAATCCGGGGCGGGGAGTCCTCCTGGCGCAGACGGGATCCTGGAAGAGAAGGCGGAGATGGAATTGATTAGGGAAAAACAGCATACAGAGTTCAAGCGTTGTTTTGGTTCAGTGTTTTTTATCAAACATGCTTTCTGAAATGTTTCAGGAAAGAAGAGCCTCTGCCACAAATATAATTGCCAACGGGTAAACTATCTGGAAAGAAAGGAGGGGGGTTGGGGGTTAAATTAATAAGCACAACTAATAGTTATTGTTGTTTGTTTGTCTTTGGGTTATCATCATGTGAAAGGAGGCCATAGGCTGAGCCCTCTAACCACCAGTTCAACCCAGTCAAAACGCAGCCATCTGCTTCTCTCAACCCTATATGCAAGGGCTCGTGGGTAATTGGACCCAAGGGTGAACAGTGTATGGAGGCGTAGAGACAGCTTACATCTGAACTCCACACACACACAAACACATACACACACACACACACACACAAATTATGCTCATATTTGAGTGGGGTTACAGTGTTTGGCCACAGCCACAAACAAATAATTTTAGCGGTTCCACTGTTATAGCAGTATATGTGTGATGTGAATTCAGTATGCCGGGGTCCAGGCTCTAGTAACATGCTAATCCCCTGGGGTTGAGAACATTGGCCCCAGTCCTTTCTTCTAGGGCTCGCAGTGGGTGAGCTCTGGAAGTCTGGCTGCTATGATAATGCTCCCCCAGTCAGAGTGCTGTGTGCGTCTGTGACCAAGTCTTAACCATGGAGATAAGATGCCATAGGCCACACACACATTTACATCACTGAGGCCCTGGAAGCAAGGCAACAATCAAAGAGTTTGATCCACCGCCAAATAATCAAAGCACAATAAAGGGAAGGGGACTAAGGCTAACTTTTCCAACAATCTTTTCTTCATCCTTTTGATTTTGAACCACTTTCAATACTCTACCAATAACTCCGATTCAGCTGGCAGCCAAATGTTAATCAATCAATACTGAATTAAGTGTAGCGCTGGGCTCTTTGCCTTGAAAATTAGTTGCTGCAGGTGTGCTTGCGATTGAGCCGAGTGGATGACTGTGCCCTTCCCCGGGGCGGTGCAGTGGGGTAATAGGATGATGTGTGCTGTACGGAGGCGCAGTGTACCACAAAGCCCTTTGTGCCTGCGTAAGGGCTAACTGCAGCATGGGATGAAGGCAGAACAGTGGAGGTTCCAGCTCTTTGTTTGGCTGGGTTTGCACATGTTCCACTACCCCTCATACTTGAGTCTCCCATGGGAAGCCAGGACAAGCTGTACCCCCCGTCTCTCTGCCCACCGGTCCGCAGGCAAAAGGACAGGAACAGAGAGAAACCCACTCATCAGCACAAAACACACTTCGAAGACTTTGAGTGTGCCGCATGTGTGTCTGTGCGCATGCACCCACATGCAAACATGCGCATGTGTGCTTTGTGCGAGTGTGTAGTAGTCCATCATTTGTCTTATCAGGGGTCAAACATCAGACAGTGGCATATTGACCTGAACAGGAGGTACTCTGTTGTCTCCTCTTCCTAATTTGGGCTAATTCCCTCCATTTCCCTGTCATTGATTAGTGATCAGGCCTAGTGTCTTGCTCTAAGTGGGGCCACAGACGGGGCTTGTAGTAGAGGGGGTGGGGACCACATTGAGCTCCAGGAGTACATAACCCGATGATCTAATCTCATTGGCTTTGTGTAGAGAACTATAGCTGTACTATTGCTTGTGGAACTCCAAAAATCCATGCTGCCAGCGTTTTTTCCCTGAATGCTACTCTCCCTTTCCCCCCCCCATCTCTTCCACCACTGGTAGGTAACAGTAACCTAGCCAGCAGCCAATTTCCCTGTCAGAGCAGGGGCACAGGGGCAAGTTTGTGTTCTGGCCGTAAGTGACTTAATGAATGAAGCAGTAATTAACATTGTGACATTGATAAATGGAGGGTGAGATAAAGGACGGACTTGGAGACCCCCATCTCCCTCAGAAGGAGTGTCAAATGCACATTTATTCTTATCTCATTGGAGCATCTGCTTCCCCCATAATCCACTGGCCCTGCGGTGGCTTTCCACCCAGGCCAATACGCATGCACAGCACTAAACTGTGGCGACTCCATTCGATTTATATCAGTCTAATTTCTTTAAATCCAATTTGTATTCCAATCTACTGCCTTCTAATCACTTAAACCTTGAGTCTCCATCTGCTCTCCTCTTTCCTGTGGAAATGAACACAGCAGATGCCTCTACAATTGTCCTTTCACTGCCAGGAAAAGCTGAGCCGGGTGCACACAGGGCCAGAGGGCCAGACGTGACTGGTCAGTGTCCTTCCTGAGTAGAGGTGGTCAGTTGTAGAGGTAGAACAGGTTAAAGGCACATCCATATGCTGTGGAATATGTTTTAACAGAAGCCCATCAATCTCAATACAACTGGATAACCTCGACGGTCCCTTCCTGAGCAAACCTCATGTATACATTCATAAGCGCAAACCAAGGTAAAATGTTTGTACTCTGCAAGCGTGTGTGTGTGTGTGTCTGTCTTCCACTGTGTCATGGTGTGGCTCCCCTGCCCTGGCGATGCCCCCATGCGTGCAGTCCAGGAGGATCAAAAAAAGACTAATGTATCTCCCCATCACCCAGCCATCAGGCCAAGCTCCTCACAGAAGTGAAAGTCAATTTTCAGCTTCCTATTGGGCCCCCTTTCTCACTCTCTTTACGGTAAATGGGCTTTCTGTTGCCCTCTTAATGCGATCATTGGTGCTGTGCAATCAAGTGCTCTCTGAGCTGAGGCGAGTGCACTTCACTCGGTCTCAGGGCACACGCTCCAATCAAACTGCTGTGTTTCCCCCTGTCTGCAATAACACCACCATTACTTTTCACCACTGCTGTGCAGTCATCCACTCCTGGAGGAAAGCAGGAACCAGAGAACAAACAAACAAGCACACAGAGAGGATGAAATCAGAGAGGGATTACTGAACCAGAGGCTGCTTCTTTTCTGCCTCTTCTTTCAGTCTACTTATGTCGGCTTCACTGAAATTGGATGCAGTTTCGCAATGCTGCTAGCCAAGCGATACCCACTTAATATTTGAGCCTGCATTCTCAATGTATAGCTGTTTTCTTTCTATGTTCCACATGGCATATCCTGCTACAAATTTGTCTGTGAAATAAAACCACCGACTTGTAAAATCTAAAACATTTTTTTCTAAACAAGATACACAGCGTTGTCATTATTTGGTAATGCCCAGAATAAAAAGAACACTTTAACAATCAGCCCAGCTCTTTCTCCCTAACCCTGTAAAGACTAAAGCAGTGAATCACTACTATATCTCCCTTACAAGTGACCACACACGTAGAGGGGATCTTTTCTATTAACTTTAACACATATTTATTCATGTGTGCAACAGAAGGTCAGGCCTTTGATGATCTTTTTGTAATTATTTTTATTAGCTCCCAGGAGAAATTCTAGCCCACCAACCAAATCAATACCCACACCAGTTTCAGTCAGAGCATAAAAGGAAGGGCTCCCCAAAGAGATATTAGTTATTCTGCCAACAGACATGTGCGCGTGCTGATCACAGGTAACCCATGGCAACCTCGGACCAAGGCAAAAGTTCCAGTCACTGCGGCTCCATAAAACATCAAACTAGAAAACCAAGGTCCAGGCCAAGACTCCGCAATACTATATGATGTGGACTCTAAAATGGCGGAGAGAAAGTGCTGAAACCCAGTACACGGTGTGGTGAACTGAGCGAATACAAAATTGTATAAAAACCTCAAAGAAATTTCAGTAGGAGTGAATTATTCATTAGATCTATGTTGTCCACTCTGAAATATATTCTCCTCAGCCTCCCACTTGTGCTGGCTCCCTCTACCCCTCCTCACCCTCCCACTCCTTCTCCCTCTCTCTATATATCTCTGCCTCTCCCTCCCCATATATATATCTCTCTGTCTCCTTCACTTGCTCCCTGTCCTGTTACATCCTGTCCTCACGGCCAGGGTGACGGAGCCATATCCGTCATGTCATCAGATGGGAAATGCGAGAGAGCGGCAGGGGGAAACTGGGGGTGGCGATAGGATGATGTTACTGGCCGTTCACGCCTCTGCGCTGGCCTGCCGCGACACTTGCAAGCGGCCCGCTCTGCACCCTAGATTCATCTTCTTTACGGGGGGCTGTCAGTGGGCGTCACAGCACAGCGGCTCTAGCATACCCCCAATACCAGACACACAGCTCATCTCTTTGAGGTGTCACAAAAGACAACCTGCTGTCTCTGCTGGAATCCATCCCAGCCCATTGCGTACAGTCAGCAGATACAGAGAGAGAGAGATGGAGGGTGCTCACAGGTGCAGAGCAGATTATAGCTGCATCTTCTTCTATATGAAGAGAAGGAGGGAGCGCCAGCTAGCTAGCAAGCTCACATGATGGGCTCTGTTCCACTTCAGTGCTCTGCATACTGCCCCCCCACCCACCCTCCCCCCTCCCTCCCCACACACTGCTAAGATCTATACACTGAAAGCAAACACAAGGGTAATTCTAGGAGCGGCTCTGAACCTTTCACTGCAGCCAAGCTTGCTTCCAACAAATATCAGATAGTATTCCAGTCTGAGAGAGTTTTCAGGCAGTGTGGTGTGGTGGGGTCTTATTGACTTTGCATCTGTGTATTTGTCCTCTCTCCCTCATGCAGTTAGAGCATATAAATAGATAACGGTGGGAAACAGAATATCAGATTATGTTGCAAAGGGCTGATTCACATACCTTGCATTTCAAGCAGCCTCCCCCTCAGTTTCTTTTTCTTTTTTGCCTACCGACTCTCATCCTCACTCTCCATTCTACTATCGGTTGCTATCAACAGCAAGTGATGCTATCTCTTTTTCAGCAGATGGCCTGTCTGAGCAGAGCTGAGATTGCTGACTTGAAACGAGAGAATAAAGGGGGAGAAAAGGAGGAAGACAAGAAAGGGGGTTTGGATCCCTTTATGGTGAAGTGGAGGTGTGTTGATGAGGGCACTGTTTTGCTCTCTGTCCTATCTATGGGCTGATTAGTGTAAGGAATATAGCATTGGCTCTCTGTGGGAATGTCAGGCCACTGGTAGGGATACTGAACTGTGTGATGCAGATTAAATGATTTCCAATGCCTGGGCCACTCAAGCGCATAGCTCACTGTAACCCCACCTTCCCCGGCCCTCTCTCCTTTCCTGCAGAGCCTTCAGAGCAGCCCGCCCTTAGCCATTTGCCTGCCTGCCTCTGCACTCCACTATGGCAGCAGCCTACATGTATGAGATGTGCGCTTGTGTCAGGAAAGTCAGCGGTTCAAATCCCAGAACCAGCTGGGAAAATTCAAGGCGGGGAAATTGTATGAGCAACAGTACTCTCCCCTCTTTCAAAAACTACTGTCAAGGAACCCTTGAGTTAACGTCCAGTTGCTCCAGTCAAGCTGCTCAGTCGGCAACAGTAGAAAACTATGGTTGTTCTGGGAAACTCCCAGATGTGAATGTAGAACTGTGTGAATGTGAAGCAAGGCATTGCTGAAAAAGAGTGTGCCTGTTCTGCCACCTTTCCCAGGACAAACAAAGCTTAAAAAACACTACACTTTCCAAACATCCTAATACTGCTTCTTCTTCAGCATTTTGTAAAATATATGAAATACTATTCTGACTGAGCTCAATTATGTGTGCAATTAGTCAGTTATGCATGCAGCGATGTTTATGTTGATATGTCCGAGCTATGTGTGTGTGTGTGTGTGTGTGGTGTGCATGCGAATGCAGATGCAGCTGGGCTCAAAGATCACTTCACCAATTCCCTACTTTCAAGTGTGGGCTACTCTAAACAGCCCCTACCTAGGGGAGAGCAATGAAATGGATGGCACCGATTGATTCTCCCTCAAGCATTGTAATCTCTTTACTCCACCTGCATTGCTGAGCTGCCCCAGCAAATTGAATAGGGAGAAATAAATAAGTGCTTTATTGCTTTAGAAATGAAGGTGGAGGGGAGGGGAGGGTAGAAGAGAAGGCCTTCAGGTGTCCATGATACACAGTGTTGAGAGATGAGTGGATAATTGGAGGTGCGCCATGGGCCCCGACCTGTAGCGAACACATTGCAATCTCCCTGCATGTCAATGAGGGCAGTCACCACCTCCGGCCGCCCCGCTGGCCCTGCACCCCGCATGTGAACATGGGGAGTAAGACCTGTAACCACACACCGTCCAAGTGACAGACTGAGGGAGCAGAGCAAGCTAATCAAATGGCCCTTATAGTTCACTGTTTGTGTTTTTTTAAGCTGCACCATAGCAAGCCCAGATGAGATTTATTAAATTTCTATTCCATGGGACACTTCATCTGGTCTGGCTTAGGGCTAGAGGGTCAGGGGTTCTAGCAGTAAGTGGATGAAGAACTCATTCAATTTACTCGGGGCCATATATTTGTGCTAACACAAAAGCAATGGGCTTTGATGGTCATTAATGGTGCTCACATACACACACACACACACACACACACGCCCACACACCCACGGCCACGGCCACCACTCCTAAATGTCATAATTCTACCACTGGCTGTGTGTTACGGGGGCCTCTAAATGACTAATGCCTCTGAGCAGCTCTCCAGAAAAATCATCATAATCCTGGAAGTGGAACTAGAGAGTTCAAACGTTCAGGGCTGCGATTAAGGTTTTCTTCCAATCTCCAGCGATGGTTGTGACATTTGGCTCGTGCCCTGTTCTGCACTGAGACTTCCACAACAAAGACAGTCTCACCAGGAGCCATTATATAAATCAACTCTCCCCTGGTCATGGTGGCTAGATTTATACAGCACTTACAGTACAGAGTACAGAGTCTGTACAGTCCCACGGCACATTCGTGGTATTGACATATAGACCTAATTAATTGACAATTTATTTGAATGTGATTCAGCTTTCTGTCTCCCTAGTTTCTCTTATGTGGAGCATACAGTAACATCAGGCTACTTGGTTAGTTAATGTTAGCACTGAACTGTAATTAATAGCATATACATAAAAGCACTGCTTATACAACAATGTGATTTATAATACCATGCCAGAATATGCCTTGTTTTACAATCATGAAAAGATTTATCTACATAAAAATGTAGCAACCACGTCAACCGTGCTGTGGTAAAAAGATTCACACAAAGACCGAGGATAAAGGCAACAGAATACACAAATATACCAGGGCAAAATAATGGAATTATATCTGTAATATATAAAAAAAGCCTGAATATCAATATACTCAAGTGTGGGGCCCTGGGCCGCTGGGCTGGCCAGACATGTTGACTGCCCTCATTGACATGCAGGGAGATTGCAATGCGTTCACGAAAGGTCAAGTCCCACGGAACACCTCCATTTATTACACAATCTATAATAATCGTCTGCTTAGCTAAAACACTGGTTGGGTAAGCGATGGTGTATAGTTTTGAGTGTCCAGGTGCTTCCATAGGGTTGGACTCTAGGGTTAGGTAAAGGGAAAGGAAAGGCAGTGGGCCGTCATGGCTGGGTGATCCATAGACCAGGCTGTGGGATGGGGATGGTGGAACAGGACATTTATTCACTGGCTCCACCACTCTGCGCTGCATTACTGCCGCACTGGGCTGCTGCTGCGTGTGACGGATGTGTGTTTGAGTGTCGTGCTCTGGCTGTCCGTCTTCACACACCTCACACTGAGAGACAGCTCATGCATTTTCATCAGCGGGCCTGACCTCATCTTTAAGACACTGGTGAGACACTCGACTCAGGCACCGCTGTCTCACAAACACTTCACAATGAAGTACAGTGTGTTCATGTTGCTGTTTTTAATCACAAGTAAAAAAAGAAGGAATGAGGGAATAAATCAATTGATACTGCAATCAAAAGTGAGTAGTAATATATCATCGACTAACAGGTATGTGAATTAGTGTGTGCATGTTCTAAACTGATGATGATGTTTTCTGCATTCAAGTTATTTGCATTCCATGGAAGGCATGCTTGTTTGTTCCTGTTACACAATAAATGCTTGCATAAGTGCAATCAGAGTGTGTGCGTATGTGTGCAAGTGTGTACCTGTGTGCATGCTTGCGTGTGTGCGTGCATTTGCACCTATGTGCATGTGCCATTATTTGTATGTGCCGCTGTGAGTCATTCAACCTTGACATCCCTCCCTTCCCAGAGGGCGGGGTGAAGGCAACAGGATACAGAGTGATTAGACGCTTCCCCAAACACAAATCTTTACTGCCGCATGCAACATGAAAACACTGATAAGCCTAACATGCTGTCTCTAGCACTGAGTTTACGGCACTACAGACGTGTGGTATACTCAATCCTTCAATCCTGACTTTCTATCTCCATTTTGGCATGCTCTTAAGCTAATCAACTTCTGCTGGGATAAGAATGCTTGTCACATCCACACTGCAACACAGGAATCTGTTCTTCACAGAGCGTGTTTGCGTTGGCTGGGCATGTGCCATTGATCAATAGGGGTTCATTCACTATCATCTAATCATCAGGGATTATATAACAGTAATCAGATCAACGTTTTCTGGCTGTCGGCTCTGTCTCAAACTCTTAATCGTCTGTTTGGGAAACAGGGACGCTGAGAGAAAAGAGCAGGGATTAAACGTGTGTGTGTTGGGGCCCGGCGGGGTATAGGCACAGGTGTGTGTTCTGTAAGTACAGGTGTGTGAGGCAGGTGAGAGCCTCGGCCTCTCTCTTCACCTCGCAGTCAGCATGCTCGATAAATCATGTCACTCCTCCCCCATCCCCACCTCTACACTCCCACTGTAGGGACCATCGCAGGTGCACTACAACCCCCTCTCTGTGTTTGGATTCCACCCTCATGGACGTTGCGGGTGGAAAAGATAATTCTGCACGTATATGTGTGTGTGTGTACGTGTGAGAGAGAGAGAGAGAGAGAGAGAGAGAGAGAGAGAGGGAGATGGAGTGATTGGAAATAATGAGGAAAGACACTTATCCTTCAGTGCAGCCTACCTCTTAATATTAAATCTCTCTCTTTCCTCATGTAATTTCTCATCTCTTGGTCTTTGTTTCTCTAGGCAAAAGCAACCAGGCATTAGGTCTTTTTCTGCTCTGTAAATGTCAGGGGTATGCTTGGCTGCGGCCTAGCAAAGCGGAGGTAAAACGGGGGAAAGCGGTATTATCTCCCCTACGTTTTGCTATTCTCACAGCACAATCAGCCATGTGCGTTGTCTGACACTGACATTTTCTCTCCCACTTCTGCAGAATGTAAAGGCAATAACCACCGTGAGCTCGGAATTTAAAATAGCTGCACGTCCCGTTATTTCTGCCTGATCACAGCGCAGTATTTATACCTAAAAAGGAGGACCTCAAAGTCTATTCGGTTGTGTGCTGAATGTGTGGAGTGATGGCTGCTGAAACGTGATCCGCAGAGTAGCTGGTCCTGGCTGTTAAAATATCATAGGAGTTGACAGGCCACGTCACTGGTGAAGTAACACTCATCGCACACGCATGCACACGCACACAGAGAGACCGTGACCTGCAACCTGACTCTCATTATACAAACACTCACCCCATTCTATTTCTTTCTGTTCATTCACTTCTTCTTGCGCTCACCACCTTCGAGTCTCTCACTGTCTTTATTCTCCACTCATTTTTTGATGTTAATCAGAGAGTAAACAGTGCTCTTCGATGTGAGAAGGGAGCGTGGCCCATGTGACAGTGATGAGAGCATGGGAGACAGTGGAGAGGAGCTTCCTGCAGATCCCGGGTTGAAGGCTCATCATTACAGCAGTCCCATTCCAGCAAATGAACCTCAATTACAATAACGCTGCCTAAACGCTGCCAACTCAAGCAGAACAATCACATTTGGGGCGAGACATTACAATGGGTCTTACACAATGACCTCAGCCTGCCTCATCATTCACGTACACTATTTTAATCTGGGCTTACTTTCCATTATAGGGCAGTGCTTTAGACCTTTCTCATTCAATCATGACCATCAAGAGCACTGTTAGTCTCCAGGGAGCTTCAGTATTAAAGCCTCATCCTCACCAATTCCCACGAAAAGAATGTGTTGTTTAACAAATATTCTCTCAATTTTTTAAATTTGATTACATTATCTCTCTCTCTCTCTCTCTCTCTCTCCCTGTTGGTTTCTCTCTCTCAGACACACACACACACACACACACACACACACACTTAGGGTGTGAGTTTCCCTTGACTCAGCATTAGTGAAACCACAACCCTGATGGCGGGTGGAGAGCTGTACACTATCTAGGCCACCAAAAACCCCAGGTGTCCATATCCGTGGCCCCTTAGATAAGTTTCAGTTGGGTCACACTTCAGCACCCCCCAGTGTGTCACCCCACATGGATGTGATGTCACCAGCTCCTAGATCAGACACAAGTATGCAGGGGTCCTCAGAATAGCAGGGGTCAGGAGTGAATGTCTACTATGCTAAGCATGTTCTATTCCAGCTTCAAAAACAGCACAGTTGAGTCTCAGAGACAACCAGACCTGGAAACAGACAGCTGCTCACCAACATATTGGAAAATATCTCCTATCTAGATCGAACTGATTCTCTAAAGTTCTTCGACCCATTTTTTCAGATATAGCATTTTCCCTCACAACAATCCTTCTCTCTTCCAGCCTTGGAAACCCTCCACAGTCACTCTCTCCCCCATTCCTCCCATTCTGCCTCCATCTCACCTTTTCTCCCCTCTCCTACACACTAGCAGTATTAATCACAGCACTCTAAACAGTGACTGACGCCATTCACAAGGCTTGGCTTTGTTGGCTATGCTGCCCAGTGAATACAACTCCAGACCTTTTTGTCTGCCTAAGTGGACTCTTAGAGGAAGCTCCTCCCTCTCCAAGGACCCTCAGATTACCTCTGAAAGGCTGGGTGATGGGTAGTTCTGCAGGGATGGAGGGGCAGAGCAAGGGAGAGGGGGAGGAGGGTGACAGGCAAATGATTGGGAAGAGAGATTCACTGCTCCCGGGGAGATGTGCACCCCTCTCCCTCCGGCCATCTAGCCATGCCATCAGCCAGCGCTTAGCAACCAGTGGGCTTGGCTGAACCGAGAGTGAAGGACAGCAAAAAAGGTGAAAGAAAAAGAGAGTGAAAAAGAGAAAGATTCAAATACCAACAAAAATGTGACTAGACATGCTGACTACAGGAAGAGGCCATGCGGACTGCTAAAATACAATATAAATCGCCATCAAAACCAAAACTCGGAGCTGTAAAGAACAAAAGCGGGAGTTGACAGGTAAAAGAAAAAGGGGCTTTTCAGGCTCCTGCATTCAATGACAACAAAAACTGGGCTTTGCGTACTGCTAAGTTGTACAAACAATACAAAGCAAACACAAGTGTGAATCATCACTCACAGCACAGCAAGTGCTGATATAATGCTTCATTATGTGACTGTTTAGTACTAGCGTGTATGTGTGTGTGTGTGTGTGTTTGTGTGTGTAACTACTGTAACAAGGTGTGCCCTCTCCAGAGGTAGCAATAAACATGATTCAGACTTTAGGTTTATGAAATTTAAAAAGTTATACATCTTGCTTCCTCCCATCACTCCATTAACTCGCATATTGGACCAATCCCAATCAGGCTTTCCACCTAAGCTCTCCTATTTTGATGATTTATGTGAGTCATCACATTTACTCTGCAGTTGAGGCTGTTTTAATTCCTCCATTAAACCAGCTCCCTTGTAGGCCAATGATTCCCAGGAAGCCTTGTAAAATCGTAAAAAAAAAAGATGCTGACTTAGCACTCCATGTTAGATTGGATGAGGAGGACTGAGGCTCGACTTTTGGCTTTCCACCGGCTAGAGAAATTAAACAGTATCAATCTCATTTGCAATCAACAACATCATCGTTATTAAAGATTAATCAAACAAATGGGAGGTAATGAACTGGGGCAGTGTCCCAGCCTGGGTTTAAGCCGGCTTACACTACAATGCAAAATCATAGCCCTGAAATCCAAAAGCAAAATCTCCACATGCAGCAAAGCCATCTACAGTGCAGAATGTTGCAGTACAACACACTCGCCAATCACCTCCCATTCAGTGAACCTCCCATTCACAGGTTTGAACTACTTTCTGTTCTATGGGAATTTTATTACTAAAATGTGATTTAAGAGAAGACCATTACTTTAATTATTATCTTCTTTGGAGAAAATGCTCTCACTCTCTTCTGTATCAGATGGATCACCTGTAGCCAGTGTTATACAACCTGAGAATCATTCATATCTAGATATTTAGATTGACTGGAATAGACAATCTCAGAGAAAAATGTCTCTCAGATGCCAGTACATAAGTGGTCATCATTTGGTGTTAAAATTGCATGCCAAAAGCATATGCATATCATTCAAAAAATGAATTATACAGCAGGTGTTAAACTGTGAATGCCATGGGCTGGGAGTGCTAATATTTCTGTTGCAGAGGAAATATTCACCTCATCCCTGCCCTAATTTTAATCCTTTGATTGGCGATTATTAGCTTTAAATGACTATTAAATAGAAATCCGTTGAATTCTCCTTATTCGCGTAGGCCTATTGCTTTCAGCTTATGTTTAAGGAATAGATAAACAAATGGCTTTAATTCATGTTGAGGTGAGGTGAAATACAGGCTACTTTTATAAAACAAATAAGTTTAATAATAGAGTTCCTTGATTGCAGCTTTACATTTGGCAACCATAACAGTTCTTCGACCATGAAAACTCCATGAATCAAATGTAATTTTTATCTGTCAAACACACCGTTAGGTAATGACATAAAATAACAATATTCCTCACAACATCAACTAAGTAGGAAATGACAAGTGGAGAGTGCCAAAGGCAGTGTCTGGCATCATGAATTGCACAGTAGGTGCAAAACAGAACTGAATGTTTGTTAATACGTCCAAGAGAAAGTTTTAAACAGCAAGACATGGTAGACAACTTACCATCAACTTGAAAATACAGTAATCCACCAACAAGGATGAACGCTAGCGGACCCATACTAGCATATTAAACATCCACGGCTGGTGCGCAAATCCTTGAATTCACGGGGGAAAATATGTCCAATATGACAGGCAAGTCTATTCCTTGTGTATGGAAGTTAGAAATAGGTCCTAGTTACTGACAAAAGCCAGTATCGGTGTCCAAGAATTGAGAGGATCCATTAAATAGTGGGTCACCCACAGCTCGGGGTAGACATATCCACAAAACCTTGAAACCAAATCAGTCACTCGCGATCTTTTACTATTTCCCCTGCTTGTCCCGTGAGTTGATCCGCAATCTTTTGCTATTTTTTCCAAGATGACCTAAACTACGCGAATACAAGCTGAAGCCCACACAACCTACAATATTACTAATTTAAGTCCACACTGAAAAAAAAAAAACATGCGCTTCCTCGCAGGTCCTCGGTTCCTTGAGACGCGTCTCCAGCACCTCACAAATCTTCAGCGATGTCTCCACAGTTCAACACATGGTGTGTCTGATACCAAAACTGCAAACCAGCCCTTCAGTCTCATGCATCTCCACAAAGTGGTTTTATTACAAACGGAACCCGCTCTCAAAACACCCATGTGCTTAGCCAGAGCTAAAGCACTGTAAATGTACAGTCAAGTAGATACTGCAAGTCAGTTCAACATAGCCTTATCCTCCCTCTATCTCCCTCTTGGATTCAATAGCGCTGCCACTAGGAGCGCACGGTCTATGCGCACTCGGCACAGCCGCAGCCCGCAGACTGAGGCTCGACACACTTGAACAAAACAGGGATCGGTGCGGGAGGAGAGCTGCGAGCAGGGAAGGGAGTAGTAGACTGAGGAGAAGGAAAAGTCGAGGAGCACTTGGATCTCAGTCCAAAGCGGTCTGAAGTTCAGAAGAACTGAGCCTAGGCTAGTGAATCCTTTCTACAGGCAAGCAACGATCATTATTGTAACCAGGGGTGTAGTGGAGTGGACGGTAAACCCACATAAACTCTGTTTATACACCTTTTTATTTTTATTTGAGTATACCCACCCTTTACAGCCTTTCATAAATCTGTATGACACCAATTCATAGCATTCTGTACATAGTAAGTAGTATCTCACTGATGAAAGCTAGTCTATATGAAGATCGATAGATATGTGAAGATTTTAAAATATTTAAAAATGATTTAAAAAAAAAAATCTTTGTTGTTGAAATTGGTAGTTGTTTGCTTTATGATAATCACAGATTGGAGGTCATAGTATATCCACCTCATTTACTATAACATCACCGGTTGTAACCATTACATCTGTATCGTTCTGCCCATGACTCATGGACACATTTTGGCAATTCATTGTGCAAAGAAGCCAACAGGTATGCAATAACAACGGGTAAAGTGCATGGTAAAATATTGATTTATCGATCAGTTTAATGATCGTTCGAATTTTTGATAAGGAAAAAATATATAATTTGGCACAGGGAAATCATGTAGACAGGAGGATAAAAAATATATTTACTACTCTGCTATACACTATAATACTGTGGCATTAATAGTCAATAGATTTGATCGGATGTGTTGGACGATGTGTATGCATATTAAAGATGCAGAGAGAGAGAGAGAGAATATGTTGAATATTGGGTCGACAGTAATTTATTCAGACACTGAAGCAGAATTATAATTTTGATCTCAGTCAGGAATCAATTTCTGATTGACCGAGGCCCTGCACTAAGATGGAGAGAAAAGCCTCTCTGCCTCCGTCTTTTTTCCTGGATAAAGTTATTGAAAATCCTAATGTACAAACTGAAACAGACTGAATACAGTAAACAGGGTGGAAAAAAAAAACAAAAAACACTGCAATCACACGCGTTAATTAGGGACGTGGAGGTCTAGAGTGTATCTGTTTAACATATTGACTCGCCGTGCGGAGAAACTGGGTTAATGTAAATGGACGTGTCATGCTGTGCAGTGCCTCGGTCAGGATACAAGCTCTGTGCTGCTGCAGGGAGAGCGGGGTCTTGTACCTGGCCGCACTACTGCCAGCAACCTTTTAGGCTTCATGTTGTCTTACCATGTTCTTATAGAGTGAGCTATGAGCTGTGAGCTCCCCCTACTGGTCTCAGTCATAACAATCCTCCAGTCAACAGGCTTTTTAATATTGCCCTATCTCAAGTGATATAAAAAGAAGAGACAGCTATACAGCCCCAAAAGCAGTATTTTCTGGAGCAATATTAGTGACATAACACCATAATGTCATTACACACATATTTGTGTTTTTTGAGCAGCAGAGTTGAGCAGCTTTGATAAATAGTAATCTTGCGAAGCTTCTTCAACACACATGAAGAAGCTTCATAAAAACATAAAATTAAAAAAAAACTACAATATGGTGTAGCTATAGCAGGCTGTGTTGTGCAATTACAGCATCCCTTCACATGGATTATAAACAATCATTCTGACTATGTTTTCCAAAGAATATACTGAATACAATTTGCTTAATTCAACATTAAATGAACAATCATGAAGACTCTTTTCAAATACAGAAAATAAGTTTGACCAAACACACACAAAGAGATGTAGGATTGGATCTAACAAGTTGGCACAGATAGCAGGTCTTTTTGTACCTGAACAGACACAACACCAGCAGGAACACAGCCTAAAAGGCTTGAATTTCCCATTTTATGATTTTACATCAATGAAAGCCATAGAACAAAGCTCTCAAAAATCAAACACAGTATTTGCCCTGAAGCTGCCTTAGAAAACCATACTCTCCCAATAAAAATACAGAGACTAACACCATGACAAGACTGCTTTGGGTAAGGGAACCACTTCTATTGCCTTTAATAATAGCTCTGACTGCTCATGGTTTTTTCTTCTGTTTGTTTGTCAAGCTGCATGTTCAAGCTTGCCCTATAAAGGCCTTACTGGCAACAGCGACATGTTGTAAGTTTGCTAGTTTGCTCCCTTTGCAGGCTGCGCTGTCAGCTGGCCAGACACAGTGATTTGTCTTCATATTTTAATATGTTTGTGAGCTGAATGCAAATGCCATCTTCTCAGTGCCTCCACTCTGTCCTAGATTTTATGTTCGCACACACACACACACACACACACACACACACACACACACACACATAGCCAGACAAAAATTTATTGTGTCATCAGTGTTGCTGAAGGTTCAAGACGAATAAAAGAAAAAAAAAAAGAATTGGAAAAAGGTCATTTACTAAGAAGAAAAGCCCTCTTCAAACATAAACAATGGAGTGTACGGCTTCATTGATGGAAAAGTAGAGTGTAATTCTCCTTCATGCCAAGCCTTTTTATTCCCCACTCTCAATCAGCTCACTGTATCTCTGTAGGGGAGGTAGTGCTATTCCCTGGGATTCTGAATTTCAGCTGAAAGTGGATTTATTTTAATTAAAATGGAGGGAATGTTTACTCAGGGCCAGGCATGTTACATAAAAATGAGATGGTGGGGCTAAACCAGCGAATGATAACTCATGGACACACTAATATGAGCTTATCCTTCATTCCACTGTTGGAGGAACGTCCTAAATCTTTTATTAGTACGACACTGACAATATTACTGACAAACATAATGTCTTCTAGGTTGACTAGTTTTTTTAATTTAAAAAAACTGAGAGCATGCAGATGAGCTATAACAACACACAGATGGGGGCGTGACGTCAATGAGGAGAAAGCAAAGTGAAAGTAGTGGTTTGTATTTGTTCAGCAATGAAGATGAAAACTTGCCATAGAAATTAAAAAAGGGGGGAAAACTCATGGAGGAAAAATATGCTCCTGCATGCAATTATCTCCTCTCCTTTTTTTTCTCCATCCCTGCAGTGACAACTTCCACCTACAACCATATGCTGAAATGGATCATTTGTTTCAACCTAAACAAATCATGCCTCAGTTACTGTCAAGTTTCTGTGCAATTATGTGTTTTTAATTAAATCAAAACTAATAATCAATCAGATAATTTGCCATTATTGTCCTCAGACCATCTGGTCAGGATGGATCTTGGGTGGACCCATTCATTATGAAGGTTGTTTGGCTTGGCCCACATCCATCCTCGTACATTTCTCAAGTGACATGCCTTCAATTGGTCAAGTTGATTCTTAAAGTCCTACAACATTAGCCGTAACATATAATAATAACATTGAAATAATATTAAATTGAAAAATGTCTTCTACTACCCAATACACAAAATATTCTGTTTTATAATAGGTCATTATTCTATACAAGATTGAGGAACTTGATGCACAGCAGGACTTGATGAATTTGTCTTTCAAATTTGGAGTGCTACACACCCTTTAATTACTACATCCTCTAATTATTGCTGCTGATGATTAAGGAGATTTTATCCACCGGCTCAGTTCATATAGTGAAGTAATGTGACAATGTGGTGCTCTGGTGTTGCGTTTGCTTGTAGCTAGAAAGGGAAGCTGTGGATCAATAGGGGGTCCCCGAGTGGAGAGTGTGATATCTACGAGACAATCGGGAGTGTACAACACCAGCACACCCCCCGGGGGTCTGGCGGAGATCCAATCCAGAGACGACATTTGCTGCATTTTAATTGCATGTAACGAAGATACATTTCAAATGCAAACCATGAATCAAACGCACACAGTGAAAAAATGTGTAGTTTCAGCAAAGCCGCTCCTCCCGCGTGTCTGGGGGAGAGAGAGGAAAGTGTTTTTAATTGTGTGCCAGGTCAGAGGTTCAGGTAGCAACATCACTCATGATCAGATCAGAGTGGTATTTGGGGAGCTCTTAGCTGGATATCTTTCATGGCTGAGTATCCCCTTACTGGGTTTGGGCCTCTGTGTGGGGATGATTAGGAGCTGGAGGTGGGGGTGAGGGGCGTGTGAGGAGAGGGACGATGTGTGGAGGGGTGATTAATGTAGATGTCAGTAGCGGCCCTCCCTCCTCTGCTCCCCCCCCCCAGCATCCGTAATGACACCTGGGGAAGGCAGAATGGGCCTACCTGCAGCCCAGGCTCCCTCAGCAGGGCATGATTCTTCCCCATGATCCTCCTCTGTCAGCAGTCCTGTCACTGGGCTCGGATCAGGCCCTTATTAATGGGCCTCTATGTCACACATAGATATTAAGCTGTGCTCCGCTCCGCACTATCCTCGGCAATAACACAAAGGCACACACACAGACACACACCAACACAATCGTTCTTATACATGTGATACACAGATATAGACACACACACAGAGAGACAAACACACACTCGCGTGGCTGCACACACACACAAACACTCATAAAAAACACTCATAACTCATGAACCCATCACTACATGCACGTTAACATCCACTGAAATATTATTTCCTTATTTAGCAGGTTTTGCCCATTCCCTTCCAGCATGACAAAGAATCCATATATCTATTACACATTTCTGTTTCCCCTCCCCTTCAACTCTCTTGAATACACACTACACATTAAACCCAGCACAAAATTATGCTGAAAAAGTGACAAACCTCTCAACCATGATGCATTGCCCAACAATGCACAGCACTTTGCTCTGCAGTGGATAAAATCCATGCTATCAGAGAAGGTGAGACGGCCATGGAGTAAGGTCTCAGTAAAACCAGTGTCCAGCTTACTGTTTAGAGAAATGTGGGAGGCTGAATATGGAGAGACCCTTAGTGAAGTAACTGGCCAAGCCTCAGCTGCCAGGACTGCTTTTCCTATTCAGGCTTGTGGCTTGAATACGATACATGGGAGAGAGAGAAATTTGTAAGCACCTCAGTTTCTGGTGACATTACACAAGTCAACAGATGTGGGTTTATCCAGGCCAATAAAGCATAGAGAGGAAGCTGCTCTCAGAGCTACGGCACGTTAAGTTCTATACTCTCTGATACTCCCTAAGAGGGGCTTAAGGACAGACACGCAGACCGACCGAGAAAAGTATGGAGGACACGACATCTGAGCTCAGTGTGGAGAGAGGCCTCTATCAGCAGGACATGAACTCTGTATGTAATGCATCGCCCCGTCTTCCTCTGCTTTCACTGCAAGGCGGAGGAGTGAGGATGGAGGCAGCCTATCAAATGTTGCAAAAACGGTGGATTACTGTGTGAGTTTACCTGCTTTTCACATCATGTTTAGCCGTGTACCTGTCCTGTTCTTCTCTCTAGCTTTCATGTCAGGTTTAGTAGTAAATAAGCTAGTTAATAGTATTTGTGTTTGTTTGCAAATTTCAAAAGGACATGCGGCTACTATGAAGCAAAATATGGCACATAGTAGAGCATATTCACATGTGCCCATGTCTACCAATACACAGACATGGAAATGCCAGGAATTTGCTACTTCATGGAGGAGAAAACTCCATATGAACTTTGAATAGTGAGAAGGTTTTCTTTAACCAACCATGCCTCAGCTGCACATAGTCTGAGCGAGTCTGAGGGGTTGGCTATGACTTACAGTATATAAAATACAGTATATTCCTATAATGAGGAAAAGACCAATAGAAACAACTGTGATGATCTTGTAGCTAAGGAAATACTGTGCAAGAGCTTTGCAATGCTGCTCCAAAGAGTGAACCAAGATAAACAAAAAGCTCATATTTCATGTGTAAGCTGAACTTTTGTGTTTAGTCCCACACTCAGACTGTAACATCAGCACCCATTTTCTTCTCCTGCCCTTCTAACTCCATTGACAGAAAACCCAATGCTGATTCCATACTAATCTGTCCAGCAGCCATGCCTCAAAGCCTGCTATGGCAGCTAACTCTCCAAAAGCAAAAGACTTTCAAACAAATGTGGGGAAACTGATTTGATTTATGACTTATGTGTTTTTTACTGTGGAGGCTGAATGCCCTGGGAGGTGGAGGAGGACTGGCTACTGTACAAAAAGGGGGAAACTGAGTTCATTCCATTCACTATAAAGAATGCCCATTCTAAGTCAAGTCAATAATGTAAAGGAATTGATGTTGAGATGAAAAGAACATTATATCAATTATTCTGAAGTGATTTCATCTCTTGATAGCATTAAAAAAAAAAAAAATCCCATATTTATGTACAGTACAACACACCATTTCAAGACAAGAACACATCTGAGTTGCTCATCAATATCAGTTGGGAGCAGACATTCCTTAGCTCAAAGTCTGGTTGTCTTCTGCATGTAGTTCACTCTTCCAAAAATAAAACCGGGCTTCCCAAACTGCTAAATGTCCCATGACCTTAATGGGAGGCCCAGACATGGCCTGTTTGGTGTTGTGAGTTGTTCTACACCTGTGGATCGGGCAGAGGAAGAAGCTAGTCTTTATTACCTCTGGCTGCTGTAATGATGGAGTGAATGTGGCAATAATTCACACCTGAGCTCAGAAGAATTCCCCCAGGTAGGCTGGAGCATCTGTCCACAGGTATCTTGGGAACATCTTCCAGACAAGAAGACAATGTCAGCAGCTCTCAATCGGTGTGCATGTGATGTGGAGTGAGCTGTCATGAGATTTTGAGCAAACATAAATAAAAAACATATCTAAAAAAAATAACTAACAAAAAACTATACACATTATTATTAAGATTCAATTTACGGAACTTTAAGATAACACTATTTCATTCAAAACTAATACAGATTGGACACTGTCCAGCAGTTCAATGCATTTGCTAGTCCATTAGGATGATCAAACTAGGCTTAAGAGGATATTTCAAAGCAGCTGCTAAGTCACAGGGTAATGGGACCCTCCTGTTGCACCCCTCCTCACAACTGTGAAAATAGATTCTTTAAAGTACACCATGAGCTAAATTCAGATACAGGGAATCCAGACTAAACTCCACAGGATTATCTGTCTCCTACCTCCATTTTTTTTTCTTTTTCATGTCAACCTCGCTTTCCCTCCCACTCTCACTCTATATTCCAGCCCTGCTTCGTCTTTAACCAGATTCCTGTCATTTATGGAATTTCTCTGCCTAGGTGAAAAACAGCCCACTCCCAGGGTCCTGAGAGCTGCAGCTCATTAGCTGGCCTGCTTTTCCTGCTTTTCTTAATCTGCCTCGGTGGAAACTCCTCTCAACTGTCATCCCCCACCTAGGGCAGACCTAGATAACAGGGTGCTAGTCATTGTCACGACAGGACAGGGTAAACAGTTTGCTTCAGTGAGCGATGGGCAGCAGCCGCTAATGAGTGAGAAGTGAATACTTGAGCTCTGACGAGTCAGAGGGGAGGGAATGAGAGGGAGGGAGGAAGGGAGGACAAGAGCTTCTCAACCATCTCTCTAACCCCCTTCCTTATCAGTTAGGACATTGGCCTTCCTCTCCAGTCCTCCTGCTCAGACCCACAGCTACAGACATCATTAGCAGCACTCTCAGCATGGACTCAGACATTGTCAATCCCTTAGCCTTGCACAACTGACAGAGGGCCAAAGACCGGCTTCATGTTAGGCGTGGGGAAACCAAAACACTCTCAGTCCTATGGACAATTGTCTTTGTTAAAAAGGCAAGCTATCTTTATTTTCAGGCAGCTATTGTACCCCTCGACACTAAATTTAATTAAGGCAGGGCTGCAGTCCTGTAAAAGAGGACCCAAGCACATGTACTTGTTTAAGGTATCAATAACAATAATTCAAAGTCAATTCTTGTGTCCTTGTTGAGAACTTTCTTGCAGATAATTGCCAAGTCTCCCCAAGATGACTTGCCAATTCTTGTGTCTTTGTTGAAAATGTTCTTGCCAAGTCTTCTTGGGGAGAATGACCTCGAGAAGGGAAGCACAGAAAACACATTTAAATGTTTGAGATGCATTGCGTACTTACAGTTGCACTAAATCCCATTAACACAGGTGTTGATTTTCACAACTGCTTCAAACATTGTAAAAACAGACTGCCTGTTCTGTAGTGGTGTTTATTTAGGCTAGCTAGTTACTGTTGTTGTTATAAGATATTTTTAATGAGAGGAGAGAGACAGAGAGAAAAGTAGATGGAGAGGAGGTTGTTGGTTATGACTGTGATGGCATGGCTACATTCCTGCCTCATTTCAAGCCTCTCAGCTGAGGAAAAGAGTTTTTCTGCACGAAAGTAGTTGCTATGAAATGGATTAGAACAAAGTGCTAAGTAAACAAGTTTTGTTCTTCAACATGTAGACTCAGAAATCAGTCTGACCTAGGACAGGAAATCTGTCTAGCTACCACACAAAACACAGGAACACAGGGAAACACTGTTGCTGCTGAAGCTGAACACTGAAGCAGCAACAGTGGTTTGTTTGGAATAAACAGAAGAAGAGCTCAGTAGTTAGCTTGAGCAGCGACAGCCACCATGGCTGAACGGACAAAGAAAAGAGCGCCACCTACAGAAACTCAACTTCATCAACAGAAAATCAGATGAATCACTCATAGGAGGGCAAGCGTGCTACAAAGGAAAGGAACCATGTCCGTGGCCAGAAGTAGCATGACATCACCGTTGCCTTTCCAAGATGAACAGCACTCAAAGATGAGAAGGGACGATGAGGAGTGATGCAGATGTGGCTCTGTTTCTTTTGGACTGGTAGGTTTCACAATGGTTTATTAGCTGCAGTCTACACTGAATGTCTATTATTATGTTTGGCCAGTGCCTACATTGAGTGCAAAACACCAAAGCAATGACCGCTTATCACCAAAGGTAATGCCAAAATCAAGAAAAACAAGAATCTCACTTTAAGTTATGTTAATTTAAATCTCGCTGCTTCTTCGTTCTTTTCTCCGTTCTTTTAATCTGGAATCAATCTCGGGAAGTTAGATATTATATCAAAGACATCATAGAGGACAAAACAAGACATAATGATAAACACCTTCAGTGTTCATTGAGGAGACTGCTATTGTGTTCCTATTCTCTGTGCATTTGTACTTTATGTGTGTGAAGCTAACAGTGAGCTCCACTGTCTTGCCTATTTATTGAACGTGTTGTGCAGTCTGATACCCTTGCAAATATTTTATTATTTTAATAGCATTATTGTTAGCAGTGACATTGGCACACGGCAGCATTGTCACACTCCTCTAGCACATGGCTGTTAGCATATCTACCATGTAAATTCTGTCATATCTACTGTTATAATGTGGATCTATTGACATATTTTAAATTACTTGCATTTAAATAAGAGTTCCACAATCCTTGTGTGTTACCATGGATTATACTGTAAATTAGCCCATTACCAAGCGGGGTGAATTCTAGCAATCATGTGCCAGCTATTCCTATTTAATGGTAAGTGCTGAGACATTCCCCGTGTTTTGGCCTCTTTAGATGTTGTATTATTCTTCATTGGTAGAAGAACATACCGGTAAACAGAGGACATATAGATCAAATCCTTGAGGTTTGCCAAAGTGAGGTTAAAGAAACATTGTGTATTATTTTGTGCATGTAAGATTTTAATTAAACCTCCTTAAAGCTGAACATTTAGGCTTCTGTGTTTTAAACAGACTTTCTATGGTGGCAGGTTGCAATCAATAAACAGCATCTAGGGAGTGTTAGACAACCCGATTGGTGGAAGTCATAAACCTTTTCTGTCTTCAAATGTAGCAGAAGTAAATGATAGATGGAAAATAAGGAAGGAAATTGTGCACTTATGGTCTGCAGAGCAGCCATTCACCATGCAATAAAAAGGAGTCAGGCTTCATGATAGAATTCTTGTGTAATTACAGTTCTAAGCAGCTTAATAGGTAACAACTCAGACTCAGTGATGGAGGATTGGAAGGGTGAGATTTTCTGGCTGGAATCCAGAATAGTTTCAAGTTATTCATCAGGAAAAAAATGTTATTAAAATGACATGTAGGCTAGGTTTGCTAACTCTTGCTATCACTCCATTTTTCATTGTCTCACCTGTCCTAATTTTTCTTTGTCTATTAGTTTAATATTGTAGTCATTCTCACTACTGACAATACCTAACACCAGCTTTGTCATTACACCTTTGCTACAGTAGCACCTTTCCACAATCTGTTGACAACTATCAGTATGCCATATATGAATATTTACTGGACTTATGAACCTCAAATTAGGTTCGGTCTGTGGTTCTCTCTGTGTGGCAACAATTCACCACAGGAGGTGGAAAGGTAAGGGTGATTTTCCAAGTTACTCTGACAACAGGTCAGATAGATAAAAGACAACGTCCACCAATTATCTCAGAATATCCTACCTCGAAAATATTACCCATAAAACCAATGACCTCAGCAAGCAAAACTAAATGTCCCAGCTTCCTTTTGGCTATGACTTTTTATAATCCTATGATGGGCTATTTAATTTGAAAATGATGAATAAAGTAAAAATCTGGTGTTGCTTATGGTGTTCATAATGCTTCGTGAGCTATTAATGAAACATATCATTTTGACATAATTATGGCCAATAAATCTTGAAGCTTCTTATGTTACCAAATCAAATAAATGAGGAAGATAGCTAGCTAGCCAAGTCCATGATTTACTTCCGCCATGCCACTTACTTTTAACTAATGCTGGCTATCTAGCTACTGTAAATCTGTAAAATAACACAAACTTGCATCATTATCTTTCTATTTATAAATTGCTTCGGTCATTCAGAGTTTGGCATAATGGTGGCTAAATTGGAGATATACACCATCGTGTCACTAACTGATTTGCTCACCCAGTAAGCCAAAGCATGGTTTAGTGCCACAGACCTTTCTTGCGCTGTTAATGTTTTGTTGTTGTTCAACAAATATATAAATATTGTGCATATTTCCATTGCACAAACTTAGCATTTTTAGCCTCAGCTCAGTGTGCCAGGCACTAAAAGTTAACATCTCAACTTAAGAAAATACCATGCTGCAAACAGATTTTCAATAGCCTCATTAAAAATAGTTTTAAAGCTCCCAGCTTAAAAACAGCAAGTTGACACTGAATCTTAGCTAGGAAAACAACCCACTAAACAACCATTATAATGTACCTATTGTAGCTATAGCTGACATTATGAAGCTCATTTCCAGGCATTATGAATGTGTACAAACTGTGTTTCAAGCACAATTTAGTTTTTTTATGCTAAATGGCTGTTTCTCTTTGTGCTCAGTCGAGATTATTCTCAAAATATGTGCTCCATTACCCTCTCAACTGTGCACTCACTTTTGGAATAGAGCCCAGAACTAAAACTATTACTGTTCCTCTCGTCCCACCTCAAGCCCCTCTCTCCACTCTACACTGTAGACTGGCTGTAATCATGACTAGGAAAATGATATTCCCTTCTCAAGTACATTAAACTGTCTGCTATGTTCTTCACCTTCAGTCAGGTGTTAGAGGGGAAAACAAATGAAGCTCAATATTCAAATACATTGTCCCTACGGTCTAGGACAGTTTGATCTGTATCAGGGAACATCTGCTGTCTCCTGTTGCCAGAAACAAGAAAGAATTTGTTCCATGCTCTAGTCTGTGATATTGATGTGTATAGCTCCAAAGAGAAGGAAAAGGGCAATTTGACACTACCCATGATGATTTGCTGTGGTTGAGAGTTAAGTATAAATAGCGGAACAATAATAGCAAGCTCATTTTGGATACAAAAGTTTAAGCACCCCTCTGTGCATGCACAAATTCCCATTCATTTTCACCATTGGTATATATATATATATATATATATTTATGAAATTACAAATCAGAAGCTCCGATCTCTAACTGTCTCTACCAGTCTCTAACTCAGGAATTGATATTATTGCTCACATTTACTAATACTGTTTGGGCTGCCCTAGGCCATAGGATAGAAGAAAAAATACGGACTCTAAAATTGGGGGGTATTCCCCTTTAAACAGACAACCCCGCCCCTGCTTGCTGAGTGCTATCGACAGAATCAATTGATGGCAATACACAACGGAGGTTCAAACATAATTGTCCCCCAAAATGGAAGGTGATTTAGCGCCTTAGGTCAGAGTCAATCCCAAATGACACATTAGGGCACCCCTTCCCCATGCCAGACCAGGGACACCATGACCCCTTTGGGAAAGACAACTATCTAGACACTGGGGACCCCCAGGCACCCCAACCGCCACAACTGCCCCCAGTGTCGCCCATCTGAGCCCAGCGGACGGCCTGACACAGACAAAGCTGGACATGGCCATGCTGCCTCTAAATTACTTAAAGGCATGAACGCGCACACACACACACACACACACACACACACACACACACACACACACACACACACACACACACACACACACACACACACACACACACACACACACACACACACAGCATTTGATGACATTGTAAAAGAAACGTTGGCAAACAGCTACTTTATGAAACATACTATAGCACATATGTTTAGCACACCTTACTGAGAGGTAAACTGACTTAGTTCATAACAGAGTACAGTTGGTACATGACAACAGGAGAGAAGAGTGACGCTCAGCTGTATCATACAGGCTAAGCTCCACTCAAACCACTGATCTGGTAATAAAACAATGCAGGCATGTAAGTGGATTCCACAGGGTGTAAGTGGATTCCACAGCGAGCAAGTGTCCACAGTTACTCCTAACCTGTGACCTCTTTCTGTGTTTGCTAACTGTCTCTCACAAATAATTCCACCCCCCCCTTGGCTGAATGAATTACACAGACAGTATGGATTGTCATCGTCTCTTCAGGCCCTAATGAAACTGGGCTTGTGCCCCTGACATTTCCATCCCCCAGGGCCAGGCCTTCCCTGGCCACAGCCTCATACCCTGGCCTTGCCGCTTCACACTCTAATTGCTGCCTCATAAGCAAGCGCCACAGCAACAAATCCAGTTAACGACAGTGGCATATTGATCGCTGGCAGGCAGGCAGGCAACACCCCTGTCCCTAGGTATGGGAGGAGGGGCACCGTGGCTTTTAAAACCTGAGGGATGGCCTGCACCCAATAAAGAGCAGGTCTCTGTGACAAAATAAAAACCAAAAGAGGGTCAGAGTGATACAATTACTGCTCGGCGGCTCTGACCCTGACTGTAGGCGAACAATAGACTGCAGGATGGTGGTGGAGGTGGGGGGCAGAGAAGAGGGAGGCCCTCATTACAGAGCCAGGCCGGGAGACCTGTTCAATTTGCTCCATTAATGAGCGCTGAAGAAGCACTTTCACGCCGTCCCAGCAGAGCCATTACGGGCCTAGTCAGAGCACTGGAGAAGTCAGACTTCGCACCATGCCACAAATACTGCCGGCAGCGCTGGGACATTAAGCCAAACAGACCTGAAAGCTATGAATACACAAAGGCTGTTCAAATAGCAGCCTATAAATCCATGATGTCATCAATACAAAAACGCTGCATTGGTACTTTAAATGCTTTACGGTTACATGACATGTTAATTACAATTTCACTATATCCATGGTGTTTTATTGAATTTTAAATATTGTAAACAACTCTAAACATGGGATATAACAAGTGTGCTGGCAGATGTTGCACAACTTTGGGATATTTTATGCAACAAACATTATGCCTAATTGGCATTGGAAACAGAAAGCATATTAGGCAAACTACTCATTTACATACGAAAATAGAACAAAGAAAAGGCAATGCTGCATTTCCTTCTAATTTATTAGTATGGCGGAGCTTAAATTTTGAACACATACTGTAGTTAGTGGTGATAGAATGAGGCCAAACAAGGGGAAGCTAAGAGAGACTGCCTTTCTGCTTAAGTCGAACACCCATCAAAGATATTTTTTCCAAGACAGTCGATACTTCAAACATTTACTGTGGCTAGTAAACATCAAAGTTGTAAGCAATCATCAAAGAGCATTTTCTGCACATTCCCTAATCTGTTTTAATGCAACACTAAATTACTGTTTTCCCATGACTTTGTTGTCTAATCTGACTTACTTTCAACCCACATTGTATAATATGGTCTCCTCCTCCAAGAATAGCTCTTTTTTTCCCCATACCTTCACAGTTATGGGAGATGGTAGATGTCATCCCTGCTGTTACCATAGATCTTCCACATTACACATTCTGCCTACAACATTACTACTACTACTTACTAATGCCACTTACTAACACATACCATTGGTAATGTGTCTCTAGTCATGTTTCCACCAGGTCATGCATTTGAGTTGATTTTTCAGCTCAGATCAGATCAGGTTGTGTTTAGGGTTACACAAAGTAAAGATTTACCAGTTGCTTTCTACAGTGCGTTTCCATTCATTTTCTGACAGTTTTAGGTTGTTCTGCTCTTTTAAAAGTGTACAACAGGTAGAGGCTGAATCAGTTCATTATTTCACAGCGACATAATTAATTAAATAATCCATTAAATCACTGGAAAGGTAAGTGTAGAAACAAATTTGGGAAAGGTCACGTGCTCATGCTTTTGAAAACAGTGAAGACTTGTGCTAAATATTGGTGTAAATATAGGTATTTTCGAGCCATATTGCAATTGTATGGCTTATGTTGCACAAGTTGTGTGGAGTCATTTTATGGTCATTTCTTGCCCTCTTTGGAACTCTAAAGAACCAATTCCCATTCACTTCAATTGATCTGGATAAGGCTGACATGGAGCTGCACTAGCTAACTCGCTGTTATGTGGACATACCAAATTTAACGGTGTTTCGACATGAGGGTGAATAATGACCATCATTTTTGAGTAAACTATTCCTTTAAGTGTAGATGTCAACATAAAATGGATGCATTTTTGTATTCCATTCTTCACTGCACATTAAGGTCTACTGTTGTGAAAGTGAACTGTGATATCTATAAAAGCACAGATTTTAGATGACATACGTTGTGCTTCAAATCAAGGTCAGAAAAGAACAGTACTACAATTAACAATCATGTAACAATCATGCTTTGAATCATTTTGCATGTGGTCTGTGATAAATAAATAAACACTGTACATGGCTATCTGACAGTATCTAACAGAGTTCTGGATACTTCAAACAATATTTGTAAAACTGAGTATGGTACAGATGAAAGTTTGTCATTTATGAAAACTTGGATCAATGGAAACCTTCTTCATGATAATACAGTGTGTGTAAAGAGTAAGAAAATCACGACCAAAGAGAGGGTAAAAGAAAGGCAGAGCTGGTATAACAGCAGAATTAGAGGATAGGCACATCTGGGCTAATTATAATCTGATGCTGATTCCTCTGGTTCACTCTCTGTTATTACAACATAAAACCAGCTCAGCACCAGTCGGTTTCTGGCAACATTTATGGCACCATTGTGTACCCCGCTAACCAACCCCCTTCCCCCCTACCTTCACAGTTTTCACCCCAACAGTCTCTCAGCTGCTCGGGTTCAAGCGCTTCTCCTGAGCAACCTGCAGGTTTTCTAGCACTGAGAACCTCCTAATGTAATGCAACACATTGAGACATATTAGTGAATGACTTCAAACTCTAGTCCCAGTTGGTGATTAGCGGTTCCTTCAAAGAGCGTCCCCACCACCATCTCCTTTATCCCTCCTTTCATTTTCCCTGTTCGTTTCCCCCTCTCTCTTGTTTTTCCTCTCACTCGTTTTCATCTTACTTCAGGGCTTTTGAACACGTTCAACCAACTGAACATAAAACGTACAGAGAGAGATGGCACGTGCCAGCAGGACTATAATTTTTATTTTTTCACTCAATAAATTGATTCTCTGTTCCATTGCTTTGTCACAAATGACATAAGTGTTGCATGAGCACCTTATAAAAGCTGACATAAAATATTGAATCAGTATTAATAAATATGCCATGTAGCAGTTATGAAACTGTTGTCGTGGCCTTATGAATGTTTTTAAAGCTGTGTTTATATTAAGAGGTACCACTTCTTCCTTTGATTTCATTCTGTGTCACTGAGGACAAATTAGAGAGATGTTCTTTCAACAGGTTGGTGTCACCAGTATGGAACTGCCTATGCTCCTATTTATAGCTTATCAAGACACAAACAGTTGCCACACCTTGTGCACTAGCTATACGTGGGTGTGTATGTTCATATGGTTTGTGTTTTGTGTAGTGTAAATGCACTAGCTGGGTGTTTCAATGCATCTGTTTCCTTGTTTTGATATAAAGTTAACACAAAATGAAACAAAAGCAGGAAAAGACAACAACATTACAACGCACAACCACAGATTGTAAATGGATTATACAGGAATGAATTATAAATTCAAGAGTTGAAATAGAATTCTGCAGTGGAAAGAAAACCAAACAAACAAAATCACAATGCAGTTACATGGGAATAAATAAATTGTGCACTGAGGCTGTGACTCAAATAACCCACTTGTGCAGATTAGCATGGCAAAAATTAGCTGCTTGAAGACTCTCCATTCTCTGGGTGTTGTCACTCTATCTGTGGCTGGTGTTCCAGCCTACTGGGAGGTAAACAGAATGAGTGTGTGGGCACGCAGCCTTGGGTCAACAACATTATTTGTTTTTTACTACAATGGCCCTGCTGTGCAGCACTGCTGGCCTTGAGACTTTACTGTGTGCCATTAAAGTCTAACACATAAAATCAAAAAGGTCATTTCTGCTCTAAAAGCGTGAGGTTGACACCTTTAAGACGGAGAGAGAGAGACAGAGAGAAATATAGAAGAGAGAGAGGGAGAGAGAGAGAACATCTATATTTGCTAACTCTACAAATGTGGGGATATAAAACTGGCCTCCTATACACAAGCATATGAGACCTTGAAATGAACATTCATCACAATACCATCCCTGATATTGTTAACCTATCCATGTTTTTTCTTCTTCAAAATCTTTGTTGTTGTTTCCTTTGTCACTTTATCTGGAAGAGAGAGCTCATTTAATTTGTTCTATGATCCTCATTGTGTGCTAGCAATAAACTGGAAAATTCAACACTGGATGATGGCTATACAGCCTCTGGCATCCTACAATTGTAGCGTGTAGTAATGGTACTCCACTATCTTCAAGATCAAAAAGGGGATATAAGAGAAAACAAGAGAGGATGTGTGGGTCAAAAGGGATTGCAACAATTTGAACGTGGTGAGCAGTTTGAGCTCGGCTTAATGATTTCTGTGAGACAGTGTCATCCAAACACCTCAAGAAAAAAGGACCTGTTTTAATAAGGCCCCTTGTTCTGAAACTACCTATTGATTTTCACTGTGGCGGGTTGTGAGGCAGTGACCTGCTCTGCTTCCTGGCTCCCACAAAAGCTAAATTGAGCCATTTAGAAGCTGGGTCTGTCTTTAGAGACTCCGGCTCAACACAGACTCCCCCAGCCAATTTATTTCCATCAGGTGGAACTTTTCTCTGGAGCTGCAGAATTCAAAAGACCGGCGCCTGTAGATCCTGGCACACAATTTCCTATTTCCTCCCATCTGCCTGCACTGAGTTTGGGTCTCACCCCTTTGCTCTATTACAGTTCAACATCAGACTTATCACTTTGACCCAACCACAGCACAATATGTAGCAGTACAATAGAGCTGGGTTTTTGAAAAGAAAATCACTGTCAAGTATTGTGGCCAGTGAAAAGTTTGAGGAAAACTCAGTATCGCTGTGTACCTCCATTCACGGCAGACTGCCAAACCTATTAGGACTCTGCAAATGTAATGCACCGACTTGTTGACTTGACAAACAAAGCAGAGAGAGCAGCACAAGCAACGGCATGGAGGTAACAAGGTAACACGATGAAGAAATGCACACGACACACACACACACACACATGCCCGCCCCCGCCCCCACACACACACACACACACGCACACACCTAGCAGCAGACAGATATCAAGACTAATATTTGCAAACCACAGCTGTGGTTATTAGACAGTGCATGGATCTCTTGCAATATCAAATGGCCAATTGCAGCAGTAATCTCTCAATTGTCAGTACTAATCGAGTTAAGAGAGCCAATGCTGTGACTATTGCAGCTGGAGAAGAAGAATATGTTTCCAGTCCATGTACCTCCGAAAGTCTCACAGAGTTAGGCTGAAGGCTAATTTATGGTTCAACATCAAAATGTCGCTGTAGCTAGGTGTCTGCAGTGTCGGTGTAGCCCGCAGAGGCTGCGGTCCTAGTTTACATGCACCTGTCCAAAAATGTACCTGTGCATAGGACAACACAAGACCGCAAGAATTGTGATTGGTCCGTTCGGGTCGCTTTGCATTTCCTCCCACGTGTTTCCAGTTGGTTCCCGCTGACAGTGAAATTAGCTCTTCCTCCTCATCTAACAAAGCCATCTCCAGTTCCAAATCACTATCCGCCGCTATCATTTCAGTGAATGTAAATACAATTCCTTCCATTTTTCTTCTAAACAGAATGCAACAAAGTACAACACATATGCCATCTAGCGCTTCAGTGGTCTACGTGCAGAACCACATCTATAAATGCTCGCGACACCGCAAGCAACCTACTGCGACACTACAACTCGAAACTATAGCCTAGCCTTAACACTTCTTATATGGATAGGCGTTAAGAGCACTGAAAAAACAGTGAAGAGAAATATTGGAAGGACTTCAAATCCAGTTCATTCTATATATATTCTACCACCCACACACTGTCTACACAGTGTATATTAATAATTTAATGAGTGGACGTTGAGTAACGTTGAGTGGAGGCAACTTTCATCAGCCATCCAATTATTTATGTGCAAGTGTAGACAGTGTGCAGGTGTACTGACACTCAGGTGTGCAAAAGCTTCCTTTGTGTATTGATACATACTATACTTAAAACATATCTTGAATAAAACACAACACAGCAACTAAATACAATACAAAAGCAGACAAATAGCTGCCTCTACATTCTGCATTCCATATCAAGAAAGCACAGCGCATAGCAGATGTGCTGTAGGAAAGATACAGCAACATGCTTTTGAAATTCTCCTCAGGGTTCACATACAGTACAGGCTTATAACGTAGTTTCCATCTGAGTGAACTCTTGCTGAAAGAGCTAAAAAGATTAAAGGAAACATAGAACCAGTCTTATAAATGATCTGAACCAGAGATCAAACAAGAACTGCATGTCATTTCCTCAATCAGAGTTAGGAACTGATCCAAATATTTTCCGCTTTGAGACGGCATGAATGGAGGGTGTAATGCAGGTGAAAAGAATGTGAACACCATGTTACAGGTCACACAAGTTACAGCGTACGTGAGCATATCACAAAAGCCATGAAACGGTGCTTAAAGGCAGAATGGGAAAAACTGATATGAAAGTAAGAGGGAAAAAAAACATCCAAGGTCACCCCGGCTCTTTTCCCCCCAAGGCTGCAAAACATTTCAGTGTACAGTGCTGCAGCACATTCACAGCTCAAACCAATTTTGCTAGAGGAATCAATATGGCTGAAATATTGGGCTTTTATGAGTTGCTACATTCAGCTGGGGGCCGTGTGAGTGGAGTAATGTGTTCAGCTAGATTAGATTTAAACAGCCTAGACATTGAGAAGGGGTGAAACAACATACAAGGGAGGAGGAGAAAGGAGCACAAAGACAATTACTGTAACAAAAGAGTATAATAATAATAATAGTGATAATAATAATAGTAAATGTCAACAGTTTGAATTATTTAGAGAGCAATTACACTCCTAGTGCTCTTGTGTATAACGATCTCATGGAGGTTTAATGCAAAAGGAGGTGCAACCGGTAGTTAGTGCTTTAATTTTTATTTGATATCAGGCTGGGTCATTGTGAATTGTACGACTTGAGAGAGAAGTATGTCCATGTCACACAATGGTGGTGTTTAAAGCCTAACAGCAACAGTAATTGATTGTCATTCATATTTTATGTTGTTTAATTAGATAAACACAAGGCCGACGTCTCATTCTGCTATTCATTATTTATTGAGCTCTTGTTTTATTTGTGTCAACACACTGCTGCCACAAGGCGTGGGCTTAATGACGCATGGAGTTTACTACATTTCTTTAGTCCTACACACATACATAGAGAAAAAACAGTTCTTACTTATGAGACATAAATAAATTAACCACACAGCGTTACTGCACATAAAGTACAGCTTAATATACAGTATGTTTTATACAATATGTATCACTATGTGTTCTTCGTCATTAACACCCCTGGTCAGAACTATCTAATGAGTATTTACATCCAGCCTGTGCTGTGTGTCCCATCAAGGCTATGATGTGGCAATGTGGTGCAGGTGGTTCTTGTGGATCCTGACAGCGGCCTCCCTGAGACCCCATAAAGTCTCGGAGGTATGGACCGTAATATCATGTCAGCCACCCTGCCATGGAACCGCTGCTCAGCCAACGTCTGAAAGAGCAGCTGAGGGAACCATTACGCAGCCACAGTGCCAGGGAAAGGGGTGGGCCACTGGGCCACTGAGGCCCCCTGGCACTGCAACAGTCATTAATGCCCTCAATTTGCCTTAATGGCTTTCTCAATCCCAGCCCTCAGTTCCATTCGTCCCCACGCCAGACTGTATTTCGTCTCCTCTCACTGCCTGTAATTAATCCATTCATCTCTAAAAGATCCGATCAATGCTGTCTGGAATGAGGACTGCCATGCCACGGGAACAGTACAGGAAAAACACTAAACAACGCAAAAAATGTAGACCATGCTCCGGTCAAACAAATGTTAGCGACACTGTAACTGGAGTTAAAATGGAAACACTGACGAACAACAATTCTAAAAATCATCAGTGGGCTTAAAATGTAGGCTATACAACACACATGCATACAGTTTATGCTGCAGAAAGACTGTATATTATGTCAAAACACTTCAGCATTCAATACATGTCTGAACTCCCATGGCAAGCTATTACAAAACTCAATACAACTATAGGCATTCCAACTGGAGATGATTTTTCAATTCCAATACCATCATATTACTTTCCCCAGCTAAATGTCATGTACAGTATATATATAGAAAAAAAATCCATTTCCAATTTATGTATTTTAAAGAGGAAGAGATGGTGTGCTGGGGGAGTATTCCATACTGAAACCAGATCGAGTTACCATCACATCTAATGTGATGATTTTGCGAAAGGAAAGCTTATTAGAAGTACATGTTTGGATTGTAATTGATTCATTTTGGGTACAAAAAAATTGAAAGGCCCGGTCTGTGTACATGGATGCATGAATGTGTGTGTGTGTGTGTGTGTTTGTGTGTGTTTTCCTAGTGTAGGAATGCTGGCTGAAGACCAGGCACCACTGGCCCTCCCACTGACCCCACCACTAAATCCCTCTCCTCAGCCTGGCCTGGGATCAATAAGTAATTTTTTGGAGCTGATTAGTTTGCAGCAGGAAGGTGGTCACTGTCTGATCTGTCCTAAGGATATAATCAAGCACTAAAAAGCGGCGTTATTGCTGCTGTAATGCGAGCAGGGTAGGTGTAATGGTATGATGTGATACATGTTTTTTGGAGGAGGTGATTATGGGGCCAAGATGGAGGAAAGAGCAGTTGATATGAAACTGAGAGACGCCTTAAGGACCCTCCATGGACCTGGCTAGAGAGGACACTCTTCACCCTGGAAGGAGAAGCACGATCCACTCCTGTGGAAAGACAAATAATGTCATTCTTGAAATTAAAAGCATCCGTACTCGTGAAACACGCCTTTGATCGGTTGTTGAAAATTGAAAACTGGCCATGTTTGTTGCTTGGGTTTGTAAAGAGGAAAGATCAGGGAGTAGAAGGGAAAATGAAAGAAAATAAGTGAATGGAGGAGGTGGCTGGAAAGAAGTCATTTAGGACCCGTTAGACTCCAGCGAGAGCAGCAGTAAATTCTGCTGTCTTTTATCTGAGAGACTGATGGTTACACCACAGATATGAGAGTGGGAGGCATTAAGGAAATTTATACCTTGGCCTGGCTGAATTCTCAGCTCTCATTGGACGGAGTATTCCCATTATTTTTGTATAACCAGACACTTCCAGCAAAACTGTTTTATCACCGGTACAGAATTAATGCGCTAGCAAGGTTTGGGCATTCCATTTCCACCATACACGGGCATAATGGTGTGAATAAATTGGTTTTCAAGTTGCCTTCAATATAGGGGCTTCACATTTTGCTAACTAAAACTAGGACACAGGTTCTCATGCAGAAATATGCATGCACACTTTTCTGCTGCGATGGCCAAATTCATTGAAACAAATTAAATAGTGTTTATGCATGCTGATAAGCACTTGGTGTGCACTTGGATTCCAGTGTCAACAGAATAAAATGTATGGGAGGCATTTCTGCATGAAGACATGGATCAGTAAAGACATTCGGTAAAGTGGTACTTTTGCAGGATAAGTGGTAATAACGGGATAATAATATTTTTTACAGACTTGTTGAAACAGCAGGACTTGTTACCACCACAGTCACAACAGTACTGTGGTCTTCAAGAGCCAAAATCACATCAGTCAATCCAGAGGAGACATGTCTGCTCTTTGTTAAGCAGTATGTAATTAATAAATCAAAGTAAAAGTTGTATTATGGTGAAAATTTAACTTCAGCTATAAATCACCGCATTTCAGCTGCATCAAAACTTCAATAATGCTCTCCTTGTATGCAAATGAGAATGCATTTCTGTGTTCTTCATTGTTTAGTTTGCATATAGCTAAATTGTTTGATAATGATAAGACAACACATATTCTGGCATTTTGTAATAAATCACATTTCTGTATTAGCAGTACTTCTACATATTATATGTAACATGCTATAAGCTCTTCAAGCCTATTTTGTGGTAATTTTGGCCTTTATTAAATAGTGGAAAGTAGAGAAAGACAGCAAAGACCGCGCCTTAAACCACTGAGTCATCAGGACGCCTCAGTTGACACTGATTGTAACCCAGGGTTAGGCAGCTCTGCTCCAGGGCACTGACTTCTTGTGATTATCCCATGAAAATTTGAGTGAACTCAGGGTTAATTACCCAGTGTGAAACAACTGTGTCACATTGATGTTGTTAAATTATGAATCTTATGTATTTAATGACAAATGTTATTGATAGCAAAATAACACTAGCTTCAGTGAGCTCTCTATGCAGGAATAGAAGGAAATGTTACCAGCTAGGAAATTAACTATCCCCACAATTCTTTTGGTTCAGGACAAGCTGTAAAAGCAGAGGAAAACACTCAGATTTGTTCATTTTTAACTCCATATATTTTGATTGCATCAGTGTTAATCAATGAAACCATTTCATAGTTATGACTATGAAATATAAAATAGTGGTAGTAAGAGCACTATTGCCCATTTTGGAAGTAAATTATTAGGGAAATACCACTGCTTTTGCCAATTTGGTAAGATGGGAGGGGCCACCTAATTGTGACATGAAACAAACAAACAATTTTGTCAGAAAGAACAAATAACATTTTATTCTAAGAAATAACCTTTTACTCACATAACAAATAACATTTGATTCGAAGAAATAACCTTTTACTCACATAACAAATAACATTCATTCTAAGAAAATTCAGATTATTTTTCCTCAATTAGTAAGTGGCCATGTAATAAATGGAATGACACAATGATTTTCTCTGAGGTGTCCACTGAATGCTTTTAATAGACTCTGTGAAGGCCAACTGGTTCTTTGCCTCCACGTCTCACCATGACGTGCATTAATCCTTACATATGCCATTTTTTAAAATGACCTTATTTCCATGGCAACGTGAACCTACAGAACGTGTGTGTGTGTGTGCGCGCGCCTGTGTGTGTGTGTGTGTGCAAAATGTGAATGTTTCAAGGACGCTGATTTGAAGGCAACAATGTGCTTCTTTTCATTTCAAGATTGGTGCGATAGATGCTTGTGAATGTGAATAGTAGAAACAAAATTATTAAAACGATGCACATCTTGCCACAGTAAAGCACGCTGGGTTCTGAAACACTATACCGCACCTCATGTGTTCGCTCCAAGACTGGGGAGGCAAGTGCTGGAGTTCACCCTACTGAGGTGTTTGATTTTCTTTATGTAAAATGTCGTATCTTTTGACATGTTCCATATACAAACCAAGTCCCATGCAACTGGTTGGTTGTTTGAACCGTTTTACATCCCTTATTACTAAGGTGCACTAAGGCATGTTTTGAACGGACACTGCACTAGTTCAATATGGATTCAATAAAGGTGCTGCACTATATTACGCAGTGCAGCTACTAAACAATGTCAAGTAATGTTTAAACTTTCTATAGGAATAGTAACAGGGACTTGCATGATTTACAATAATATGAACTGTATGAGGAGGGAGCTTAGTCGAGTTTGTGGATGTTATGTTTCTAAACAACTTCATTTTGAGGGATTCTTCTGGTATGGTCTCTAATAAAGTAAAACAAAAAATGGCAGATTTAGATACAGCTAAATAAAATAAATATAAAACCTGAAGCCTGATAGAGAAGCTTTATAAGTCTTTGTTTGTACAGTATTTGTTGTGGCAGGTCATGGCATGATGCAGCTTCTGTATAATGTGTTTGTTTAAGCTGCTGTAGGTAAGCAATAACTGTATTGTTCATAGTGTGGAGATTGTTTTGTCAACGCTGATGCTGCAATACAGAAAAACAATTCATTTAAATAACTGCAACTGTGACACAGCACCGTGCAGATACCTTTTTTATTCATAAAAGCAGGGAGAAGAAGTGATACCAGAGGAGGAAAT
The DNA here is from genome assembly GCF_046629955.1 of Centroberyx affinis. NCBI lineage: Eukaryota > Metazoa > Chordata > Actinopteri > Beryciformes > Berycidae > Centroberyx > Centroberyx affinis. The sequence goes on from NW_027279735.1 coordinate 353,182, forward strand.
GCAGTTCAGAGTAGCACAAGCAACTAGGGAAGTAAGAGGTGGTTTGATCCTAATTAAGTGTGAATAGATTAAAAGGAGTGTTGAATCTATGCATACTACATGTTACAACCTACAGGTATTGTATAGCGATGTCTTTAACTCTTCCATTCCTGATTCATGAGTTGCTGCAATGCTAGAAAGAGCTACAACCCACACAAATAACTTTGAAAGGCAGCAGCATCTCCTCTAATGGGTACCGCAATCTCTGGGTGCCAGGAACTCTGCTAAGTGATATTTCTCATCCATGAACAGCCTCATTCAAGTGATAAAAGAAACTCAAATGCGAGGCTTATCCAAGAGGTTTAAAACACATCTGTACTAAGAATTTAAAAGTTCACTGCTTAAAATCTATCATTGAGTTTCAAGCTCTGAAAACTTGTGCCTGGACTCTTGGACCCTTGTGACTAGGATTGCTATATGTTTCCCCTTTGCAGTGAAACCACATCGTTGAGCTTTTCTCCCGGGGGTCCCATGACGGTGGTCGTAAAGTGGGTGTGTGTTTAACAGAGCGGTGGCCAAGGCTGTTGCTATGCTTCTCATATTCTCGCATACATTCAGGTACACCGCAACTGATTTACAATCTGACCGTAAAAGTGACGTCTCAGGAAAAGCTCTGTGTTTAAGAACATGGCATAATTCACGCTGCCAGGTCCGCCTCTTACTTTTCTTCCTTCTCTCTCTCTCTCACTTAACACGCATTACAAATGCCCCATTCTTTCTGCTCGAATCACAGGTTTGACCTCGCAGCAGAACATTAATACGACTTCTTAACAAAATAGGTCTGAAAAAGTGATCGGTTGGGCAACATGGCAAAATAAAATGTTGGAAGGTGCTTTATGTCTGCTCTGTGTTTTTTTATATGGCTCTCAGTTACAGCAGAGAGGAGTGTGGTGTATTTAAAAACAAAGTGATCTCACAGAGAAAGCCAGCTAGCAAAATGTGCCCTCTACTGGATTCTTACAGGAATGCTTGCAAAGGATGCCTCTGGGATAGAGCACATCTTACAATTACACCCATTTCTTTATTTTCATGATCTTTGTAAGGATATAATAATGAGCGTTTCAGGGTTAAGGCAATTTGGATGTGTATACCCTTACAAAATCTATGCATTGGCTTTCAGAAAAAGTGACTGATCCCTGCAAAAATGAATACAATTGGGGAAAAAACGATAAGAGACAGTAGGCCTACTGGTTACACTGCAATTGTTCTCTGAATGAAGACAAATGGCCAGCCATAATTTTTGACAAGAGTCCCAGGTGATCAGGCTCAGGAACAAAGGGAAGCCTCAGCAAAGTGAAAAGGCTAAAATCTGTCTATGCTGAAGTCCTCTCGAAAAAAGAGTCCCTGGATAACAGTCAAAATCAATTAAATTATATAGGGAGTGCTTTGCATTTACACCTTACAGTGTTCCTCTGGCTACACAGTGCCCATGGTCATAAAACCTAAAGGATAACACTGGTGTAATTTTAGTTATTTTCTATCACCATTAATGCCCATGAAACATATACACCCACCAATGTATTTGTCAGAAGCTGCTACCTCCCAGAAGTCATAGACTCTCATTGTTTTCAAAAATACATTAAAAACAGCTCACAGAGACATGCTACTGCTTTGACTAACATAATACATCATGTTGAACAACACGTGTATTGTATTTTTTCTTCTCCCAAGCTTTCCTGAGCCATTTTAATGTGTTTTGGAAAACAACAAGAACTTATGACTTCCAGAAGGTAAGGCAAAACCTGCAGTTCAACAGACAGTAGCAGCTTTTGACTGTGGCAAATACATTGGTTGGTTATAGTTTTCATGGGCAATAATGGAAAAAAATAAAATTGCACTGGTGATATCCATTAACAACTAAACACACTCCTTCTCACCTTTGAGCCCTCTGCTGGGCTTACTGGTATCTGAATTCTCAATGCTTGGCCTCCCCCCCCCCACAACATTGAGCTGTATCACAAAGCTGTAAGGACTTGAGCAAATTAAAAGGCAACAGTCACACATTCATTCAGAGCTGCAATGGAGGTGTGCTGTGAATGAATCACACTAGCATTACCTGGCTCTCGTACCACTTGCCCACTTGCCCAGTGCATCACACAAAGCCATCTCCCCCAGTGTTTAATCCATCCGATGTCAAAGGATCAGCCCCCGAGGGACCCAGAATACATGTCCCTTCATGTGGTGCAATCACACACAAACCCAACCCAACCCAACACACACACACACACACACACACACACACACACACACAAAACACAGTGTGCAAGAGAGTACACATGATAAGTTTACATTACTTGCATGAAAGAGACAACAATAGCAAGCAGTCAAATTGAGTTTTGTGAAGAGAGAAAGGCTTTTCTGATATGTCCGTCAGGAATAATTGCAATCTACTGCCTACATCAGTGGAGATGGGTCTGAAGTGAGGCACTTCTTCCCGCTCACCTAGCCACAGCAGTAATGGGGGGTTGGGAAGGATGGGTGGTTCTTTCTTTGAAGTGAGGAGATGGAGTGCAGAGCACCACCACAGGTTTGGTTTTACAAGCGGGATCCAAATCAAAGCAATTAGCCCATAATGTGCTCCATAAACCAGAAAGACAGGGCCCATTGAGGGGGAAAATGACGGGAATACATTCACATGCCCATAGTTTTATTAGGAGTTGTAAAGCTATATTAAAGAGAAAATGAAATTAACATGTAGGTAGTCATGGCTCTGAGACTGCACCTTAAAACTCCTTTCCTATTGTGTAGTGCACTGATACACATGCACACACACACACACACACACACACACACACACGCACACACACGCACACACAGACTATGCATCTCCCCATACCCATTGTTCCCTGATAGAAACCACTGGGGGTCTAAATGTAACAAACAGGATTTCAGACAATCCACACTGCCAATTAGAGAGGTTAATTGGTTGGTCTGGTGCCAAGTAGTGCCAATGAAAGCTGGATCCAAGTCTGGACTATAAGACATCCTTTATTTGATTTCTATGAATGCAAAAAACACTACTAGCTTAGCATTCAAAGACTGACAATGATCTTTCACAAGTCTGATCAAAAACATGCATTTCTTTACTGCAAAAAGATATAAAGGAAAGGTCACTAAGCTGAAATGGTTGTCCACCATATCAAAGATGACGAAGTTACTGATAACAGAGCAGTACTGTACTGCAGGAGCACTGTAGTTCAGTGCTGAAGCTATAATTTCAACTAGCACTGAGTGATGGGCAAATAGAGGTTGTTTCCTTACTGTGACCCCGCCTAGTCCACGGGCTAAATGTGGCCATAAACAAGACAGACCTAATAATGATGACAGAGCCAGCCAAAGACGGTCAAGCATCTCACTGCAGAACCCCACTCCACTCCCGCGAGACAGTGAAATCCAAAGCAGCTACAATAAAATATATAAAAGGCATGTACTTATCCTCAGCCAGTCATCCACAGTCACTCAGGCTACAAAGAGACCATGCCATGTACATAGTGTTTTATGCGGTGCACTACATGCAGTTTTACTGAATATCAAACTGATGAGACTTTACTGAGAGTAATAATACAACTGCAGGGAGACACACACGTCCTCAACCCTGTCTAACCTCGCCCCAAGTTCCTACAGTAGGTTACATAGCAAAACTCTTTCACAGAGGTATTACATTTCCCCTAACCTAATCGCTCGCCCACACAATAAGAGCCATAACAGATAGGGGCCACATCTCATCCATGCCCCCATTCTGGACTGGACCTTATCTGCAGGGAAACACATTTTAGCAGGGGCTTGTCCCTATGCAGGAGACTGGGCTGCTGACGGTGGGCTCCCAGGGCTTAACCTGGGTTTACCACTCCTTCTGTCTCCCAGTATATACCTCCCATCTCTCCCAGCCCCCTCCTCAGCACCAGATCTAGCCCCAGCACTGGGCTCTGCACAAGGCAAGACACTAGCACTGCACAAAGGGGTATTTACAGAGCCTGTCGAGTTATTAAACTTTAATCCCACTAAGAAGAGCATATTCCGACAATGAATTATAGATGACACAGGTTAGAGTCCCCTATATGACCTCCATTCCACCAAACCCACCATGGTAGGTTTTAATAAACTGCATTATCAACTGACTGAGGATGCTGTCTGCACCTAGATGGAATTTCATATATATAATAGAAAAATAACCATGGAAGAAGCAAGAGGGGAAATCTAATCCTGATGTGAATTACAGCTGCAGTTGGTCAGGGTCTGGCTAAATCTGTGTGTGCAGGGTGGCAAGGTGTATGGGGACAAGTGTGTCGAGTGGAAATCTACAGTACATACTGTAGAGTAATGATGAAAAGGGTAGTGCTAATTCAGTCACAGGAGCTAGTCAGTGACCCCATTGCATTTTATGTTTGGTCTATGGGGAGCTCAACAAAATTAGTATCTGTGCTTAAGCTGCGGTGCTGAATTGCCACTTCCCCATCTGTCAAAAATTGGCAAAAGATAGTAAATGTGTTGTAAAATTCAGCAGAGACCAATTGTCCTTCCTCAAAATGATCTGATCAATCCCCCTGAGATGAGCAACGCAGGCTGTCCTCCTAACAGTACCAAAGGCTGTGATTCACTTTTCAGTTTGCTCTATATACAGGTTTGGAAAGGTTACATTGAAAAGGGAATTTGTTACAGGAAGTTGACTGTCTGTTTAAAATTGTACTTGTAACATAATCCATTGGTTTTTTTGGATTATTTTACCACAAGAATCTATAGACTATCTATATGTCATCTGCTTCTAAAGCAGCTTCATAACATATTGAACTAAGATAGATTGCTTGTTTCAAGATAATGCAATGTTAACAAAATTCTTAAGTAAACAAATAATTATAATTCTAAAATGAATATTTTTGCAGCGCAAATCTGCATAGACTAAAACCCACACATTTGGTAAAGAAGGCCAGTTGAACTAAGCCCTAATGTTTACTTCTGTGGGAAATATGAAAACAAACCTCACTGACCTCAGTAGAGTCACAGTCACAACACAGTCAAACTAGCTGAGTTTCACTAATAGGGAGATTATAGTAAAGTATGACCAATGACAATCTAATGTTTGGCTAAAATACAACTACTAACTTGCCATTAATAATCCTGTAACCTGAAAGTCTATGTTGGCTATAAAGTAAGCTTTGTAAATGAGAGAAAACTGATTATGGCTCTAACCACACTCTTTATGGCTGGGAACAGTAAGAAGCTGTCATATTTAGGTCATAGCACTGAAGTCAGTGAGTTTGTTGTGTGACCTGGAGCCGGGGTGACTTCCTGTATCACATGGCTATCCAATGCAGGCCAGACCAGGGGCCTCTCATTACGGCCTGGAATCCTGCTCCTAAATTGTAGGGCAGTGATGTTGACTCCCTGATCCTGGAGTAATGGGATCCAGGGTCATCATTATCAAGTAAGCAGGGCCTACATCATGGACGCTTTTACAGTCTTCAAACAGCTGCTTTTTACCCCCAAAACCGCATTCCTCTCCCATCCCCTCCATAGAACCTCCCTTCCCCACAGTGCTAATCCTGGCCAGTTAGAGGAGCCTTGTATTTATGGAAAGGCCTGGAGTAAATATCTTGCAGCTGTAGCCTGCTGGGATAAAAGACAGGTTGAGAAGCCCATCCTAATACATCTGAGTCCATTGTCTACCTGAGGAGTCAGTGTCTTCCCCTGTGTTTAGACTCGAAGAACGGTCATCCATCGTGTTCCACAACCCCCATGAAAGCCACAACGTGATTGACTCAATTTTCAGAGAAAAGCATATGTAGAGGAAATTGGCCTCCAAACAGAAAGGGTTGTACAGGTTGTATATAAGCATAAAAACGAGGCGTTCCACTGAAACATGTTTGTCCCTTCAGGGTGCTCCGGGTTCAACAAAGATAAACAATATTTGAGAGGCACATATGGCACATAGCTGTACAGCCTTTGGAGACCCAGCAGTGGTTGTCAGCTTTGGACATGACTATCAGCATGGTGGAGACACAACAATGTGGAAGCAAACACAGTAATTACCTAGTCAGAGAGCAGGATTGTGTTTGTGGGTAAATGGCGGGTGGTTATGATAAGTGGCGGGGCTATTGTGCCAGCAGGCCCTGCCTAGCCCAACTAAAGGTGGGAGTCATGCAGGATAGAAGATTACCGTTGCAACTCTGTCTCATCGGCTCCCTGTGTGTGGGCCTCGTGAAAGAGGCTAGATAGCTTGATAGCTGCCATTATCTTTTCTACAGTACGTTCAGAGGCAAAACACACCTTAAGCAGTCTCCCCCGCCCAGCAGAAAAACGAGAAGAAATTCAGCATCAGTAATTGCATTACCTAAAAATGCATTGTTTGACGGAAAAAAGTCTCAATTCTCTCATCACAGTGGTGGAGCTTCACAGGGGTTATAATTGTGCCATTTCCATGTAAATGAGGTTCACAGAACACTGTTGGGGGCTAGAGGTACTCGTGCTTTGACAGCGTAGTGCATATTAACAGGGGCAGAGAAAAATTCTACCCTTTGAAAGATTACAGTAAATTGAAAATAAGGTAGCTTCTAATGGTGTGACAAATACAGAGGGTAGTGTTTCAATGGCAATATTACTTGGGGCATGCTAAAGAGAATAAGGATCTAATTCTTCCTTAATACTGCATCCCTGTAGACCAGGGTCTCAAACTATGTGCCATGAAGTGCAGAGAGCCTGCAGATTTCTGTTCCAACCAAACACTACAGCGGGTGATTTCACTGATTAGTTCCTCCTCTCTGGCTGAAAGTGTGCTAATCAGTGAAACCACCTTGTGTAGTGTTTAGTTGGAATGAAACGAAAACCTGCATATTCTAGACTTCCAACCAGCCTAGTCTCCTGTGTAAAGGCGGAGGCAGGGTTGTGAACAGCGCTGCCCTGAACGTGCTGTGTGTGTGTGTGTGTGTGTGTGTGTGTTTGAGGCCTAGGCAGTGAGGCTGCTGCAATTGGTTGTGATCTAAACCCCAAGAGGCCAAACCAGAGCGTGATCCTTGGGTCAGCCGTGCTCTGCTCTCCAGTCTCTGTTCTCTGCTGCGCTCCTTTCATCCAGCTCTCTCGGCTAGTCATTACAGGGGGTTCCTCTTCCCCGTAGGTGCTGACCTCATTCTCAGACAATCCATCAGTAGCCTTTACGTGGCCCTTGTATATAGGTCCTGTGTCACCACTACGGATGTTGCGGTGCAGGAAGGCAGGTGAACGCACAGCGGATTAGGTGGGCTTGATTGGGGGTTGTGAGAGTATGATGATGGGGCAGTGTAGGCAAGTGGCTTATATCTAAGTGAATGAGTGCAAAGGCAATAGCTGTAGTGCCTGGCTTCCATATTCCTGACACAAACACACTCTTAACCTCAGGAGTAAGCGCAAGCACAGCACTGCAGAGAACAAATCGAACAGCGCAGCCATGCAACACATTAATTTCATGTAACATTAGGGGGCTGAGAGATGATTTATCGAAACAATGTTTAGTATAAAGAAGAACACGGGGTACATACATGCAATAATTTCAGGTTTGACACGGTTTGATACAAAGGTGTCTGTAAATGGGGTGAGGATGCACTGTGCGGGGGGGAAAGCATTTCAATTTTATAGTCAATCAATCATGAAAACAGTGAGTTGAATGTAAATGTGTTTACACACTGACAAGTAGTGGGATTTTCTTTCAAATGGGTGGCTGGTTTAGCATCCGTGTGAAACAACAACATTCTCCTGCTGCACACGCACACACACACACACACACATACACACACACACACACACACACACACACACACACCGCCATGCATGTCCGTTTACTGCACAGATTTATTACAGATCCTCAGTACACAGTGTAATTGATGCTTTAAATTTACAAAGAGTCACAAAGGAATTTACAAGGTTGAGCATACTAATAGAAGAAAGGAGCTTTCTGGATTCATGAAGCTGTCACTCTGTTACAAATCTAATAACTATTAAACTTGAAAACGAGCACACCCATTTTGCTGCATTCAGCAGAACAGCCTGATGGAGAGATTGGAACTTAAAAGGAAGGTGATGGAGATGGGAGCAGGGTGCAGGCTAACGGCCATATTGTTAAATTAAAGAGATTTATTTTGCAGTGGAGAAATTAGATTTATTATTTATCCCATAAATAATTCCTGGGAATTTCTTATGTGCAACCTAGGTGAGACGTGGAATTCGTCTGACCCTGGTCAATATTCCTCCATCAGAAGGAAATAAGGCTGGGCTATAGTGTTAGTCCATCTCCCCAGCACTGGCCTGTGGTCCAATATTAAAACCTGTGGGGGTTTGATCAGAGCTCTGGGCCCAACAAGCAAGTGAGCATACGCTGGGGCCCCCTGCGCATTGCTTAGCCACATTACCCAACACCCCCCAACCCAAATGTCATTACTATCTCATTACTGGATCGAGCCCAGCCATGGGGAGGCAGCATGGAATCATAAAGCATTCATTTAGCACCAGATGCAGCCACAGATTATCCCTTATATTGGCCTGGGTTGCACTGTAAAAAATGGTTTATTGTTCCAATTTAGAATCATTAAATTCTCTTAGCATCCTACCAACTTACGTTTACCATTACGTTTACCGTTTACCACGTTACCATTTTACTGTTATAAGAGATACAACTATAAGGAGTCAAAATAATAATATCTATGATTAAATGAATGAATGAATGAATGAATGACTAAGAAGGCACATTACTGCTGTTACAGTGACTATAAAATTCTGTATTTTTATTTGTTACTATTTTTTTTTATTTTAGCCAGTTATAAAATTAGCCCTGTATTTTGTAAGTTCTCTAATATTTCAATGGTAGATTAGCCTTGCAAAGCTATATCTAACAAAATTAAATCTCACTGAGTTATTATCATGAAGTGTCCTCATAGTTCAAGAGGTAAACGTACAGCCTGATCTCATCATAATTTGTAGCATAAATTTCAGATATTGACCTTGAATCCAGTAAGAAATTTGGGAGGGTTGACTGTGACACCAAAAGTGCTGCGTTTCAAGAAAGAACAAAGCTGTTTCCTGACAACCAAATATCTAACCATGACATAAATCTGTTCTCTAAACTTCAGCGTTTTTTTCTGACCTAACCCTAAATCAGTGGTTGCTGTTGCCTTAGCCTAACCGAAGCCAGACAAAACTCTTGTCCTTGATCCAATCCTAAGCTTAACTAGAGCTTTTGGTCTTGTCTAAGCCTAACCATATACTGTGGTAGAAATTGCAAATAGACTGAGAGACTGGTAAGATATAGTATGATCTGTGAAAGGCTATATACTGCATATACCTGCATACACTATTGGGCCCAGCTATAATAGCACAGGGTTGACACAGTTAAAATGGGAACTTTTTTGTACTGTATATATTTGTATTGTGTTTTGTATAATTTAAAAACGTAGGTATATTACACTGGAAAAGCAAATACGTTAGTTAGATCAGTGAATGCGGTTTGAGTTGTTCCTACAATGAAGAAGTTATAAAGTCAGTAGAAAGGGAACTAGTGTTGATTGAACCACATTAGATGACGTTGTTTTGATGAATATTTTTTACAGTGCAAATGAGAAGAAGGCCGAAGCTGGAGATTAACCTATGATGGTAGCCAGTCAGCAGCCATTCATTAGATTGAGAACGAGAGAAATCCACACAACCGCAGGTCCTGCCCTCTCTCCCCTGTGATATTTGCTCAATTGACAGCATGCTTCCTTCGTTTTATTACACATATCAATATTCACCCAAGCATGATGTGGTATGCATTTATGCACTTACCTAGTGTAGAGATAAGGTAAACCCAAGGAGTCGTCAGGAGGCAAAAAGAGAGAAAGGAAAAAGATAATTTTGTATGTTAGTGATTAGGCTACATGTGGTTAACATACAATTGTTGCAATCATCATGTAAAGGTTATGTAGATAATATGATCATAAACTGTTCAGAAGTCAGGTTTTGAGGTATTTCTCAAGAATGACATACTGTGATAATAGGATGAAAGGGTCGCTGTACAATATCTACATTAAAGGTGCAATAAGTAAGATTTTTACTGCCCCATAGCCAAAGAAGACCATAATATATATTGTGGGGGTGTGATAGGGTTGTTGATCAATACCAATTACTCAATGATTACTTCGTGTATTGAGATTTCTGGCATCGCCATCACATTGAAAATGTGACTTTATTATTTTCCTCACTTACAGGATACCATAAGCTGTGCCAGAGACATGTCGATGTTTCTTGGTCACCGATAGAGGTCGATAAAAGATGAGGAATACTAAATGCCCCTTTAAAAAATGTAGACATTTTTATAGGAAACGCCAGCACAGTACAATACATTGCATATCTGTGAATATAGTGCAGAAAACACTGCGGCCAGATAAATTGATGTAGCCTACCTAACAACTGAACAAGACACCTTTTGTCAACCACAGAAAGAACCCATTGAATTATTCAGGAAATGACATATCAGCAAAGAATGAAGAAACAATCCACCTTTATGCTTGTGGCCATTTCCCATTTCCATTTTTATGGCCGGAAAAGATCTGTTTAAGAGCCACTGTCTGTTCTAATGAGATGTCACTTGATTTAGGGTCAGGCCGCTTGAAGGCTACAATGTTTCACAGAGGCCGCTCCAACGGTCAATAGAAATCAATACAGCCGATGCAATTATTAATACAGTCCTAGGCAGTTAGATGTGAATGAGACAGATGACATTAGGCCAGATTGATCTGGAGGGAAATGGATTTCATAAAGCGCTCAATGCCTTCATTATATTCCACACAATGGACAGTCTCGGGAAGCTCAAAAGCAGGGGCACTGCAATTCCTCACTTTCCACTACTCCAACGTTAACAGAAATGACATGGTTCAAACTATCTAATGCTGATTTTATGACACATTTTTGGTTCTGTTACTGTTTTTTGTTAATCTGGCTGTCATGTCCTCTATACTATTCTTGTATTTAGTGTTTACAGTTAACCGTAATAAAATACCATTTGCCATATACTAGGCAGCCACTGTAAAAAAGAAACAAAACAACAAAAACTTTGTTCTGAATTATTGAGCACTTTTATATAGCACAATTATATACTAGCACAACTAAATACTATATTACATAAATATTAATAAATGGACTGATATAAAAGCTAATAGACTCATGGAGCATGAATGTGTTGAATATAATAGATGTTTCACTGAAACAATGCAGTCAATACTGTGCGTGCATCACCTCTCTAATGAAGAATGGGGGTGTGCTCAACAAGAAGCTTGTGAGTCTCAGGTGTCTGTCCCAAATGAATATTCACCCTGCAGACTAACCTTGCTCCCTGTGGGCCTGCGGCACTAAATAACAGAGCATTAACGCTGGTAAACAGACACATAGCCCTGTGTTTGGTCGAGGGGGTCCTGTTTGAATAACCTCTAGCACTCCAGCCCGAGAGACTGTATACCAATAAAGCCTGCTTATTGTCACCAAATCCCCTACAGCTTCATTAACATTAAGAAGCAATAACATTTTCTTTCTTTTTTGGGGGGAAGGACAAATGAGCTGGGTTTTATTAGAGATTTTATGAAACCTCAAGTCTTGTGGCTGGCAATTGTGAAACTGGCATCACCATGTTTAAATGTACTAATATTTTGGTATTGGTACAGATCTGGCTACGCTGTTACATCTTGCTTGACAACATTGCTGTTTCCATTCCATCGTCTGTGTGTTAACTAATAACCAAACCACTTACTGTCCCATAGAAGCTTCAACCAAAATATTCTGGGAATTGGAAATGGCTGACACTACTGGTTCCATTCAGACCCAAAAAAGCAAATCACACCAGACTATCAAACAGATGTAGATAACACCTTGACATACAGTACATACGCTCATATAGAAACTGTATATAGAGAGAGTTTACCAGTCTCCTGTTCATTTGATCCAGAGTTAATAGGTATAAATAGCAAAAATCCAATCACCTTTTGTCTTTAATCTTGACTTTGGAACAGAAAATAACGCTTTACTTGTGGACCTATGGTGACACTTGTTTACATGGTCTGATAAACAGATTTGGGCCAGTCCACTGATTGTTATAAATTTGATCAATAAAGTTTGAAAAATCAATTCTGAATTCAGCTGAAAACAAATGTAGAGAGGCTAATAGTCTCTTCTTGCATGTCTTGTTAACATCCTAGTGGTTGTGCTCCGCACTGGCTGCAAACAAGAAAGAGCCTTTCATTGTGAACATGAACGTCATGATGAACATGAACAGTTCATGTCAACACATAATGAAACTGGATATGTTCGGTTTAATCATGAGTTGTGTTAATTTGAAAAAAGTAGGCCTATACACTAATAATTAAACTAGTGCTTGCTGGTTATGTACGTTGAAATGTTACAGGGAGAGTTGTTTTCCTGTGTTTGGTAAGCTAAAATGTATTCAGTCTGGCTACAGCAGTAAACAGGAAATGATCTGTGTGAAATCCTGGTATTTATCACTGGAATAGCTATATCAACTGTATCATCTACAAAATTACATTTTTGTAAGTTAATCAAAAGGTAGAATTCACCAAGAGCTTGATATCATCTCCACAAAATGTGTTATATCCAGGTTTGTTCATCAATAATATCTAATATTTAATAATACTAAAATTGGAAAGGTATTTGCTTTATCAAATACACAAAAAGCAAATGTCATTAGCTCTGGCAATGACATTTCTACCCCCATAGTACAGATAACATGGCAACACAATGACCCTAAAACCACAGTATGTACTGAACCGTGGATTTTGTGGGCTACTCCACCTCTACTGTAAACAAACTGATAGAGAGAACTGTCTACCTTTAGCTGGTGGCACTGGCTGCTCAGTTTCCACTACATTTTGGGTTTCTTCAACACTCATTTTAACAGCGTATACCATGCCCTTTTATTATCTTTATATTCAGTGATGTCAGTTCGGTAGCCCATGAGAGGGGTGAAAAGCCTGAGGAGCCATATGGGCAGTGAAGGGTATAAACTGAATGAGTCAGTGTGTCCAGAAGCTGGTGTGTGAGCCAAGCTGCTGCTGCTGCTGCTCCGCCCTGCCCGCTCGAACAAGACAGCAAGGCTGCCCTGTCTCCACACAGGTAGACTTGCAAGGGCACATACACCCACGTAAATACACACACACACAAAAACATTCAGAAACACTCACACATGCATGTACATGTGCGACACACACATTCATGAACAAATCCTATAGACAAGCAAAAAAGCCCACACAATGTTTAAAACAGGCTGCATTTTTTCAAAATGTTTATGTTCCCGCAAAATTCTGTGTGCTACTGGCATTTTCCTTGTGCTAATCCAGCATTTACAGTAAGTAGCATATCTTGTGATGTTTAAGCACTAATACTGCTGAGTGATCCTATTCCTGCTGAGCCTGTTTCTCCTAACCCCGCTTAGGAGAAGGATCCAAAAATCTGGGCCATTGCCAATCGGCTCACTCAAGCACTCACAATCAAACACCCAAATTTCAACCACGTTATCTGTCTGTATTCAAATCCACTTCAAAAGCCTGTCTGAAGCATCTCGGGGCTTTGAAGTTCAAACAGTGTCATGTATAACAGAACAATCTCCTCTTACCTAATGATGAGCTGGACACTGATATTTTAACATGGTTCCATCTGACAGAGTTCAGCCAGAGGTAGAAATGTAAAACACTGAAAGATTATTGAAGCATTTTTGTCCAGCTTCTGTCCCAGGTGGCATGGTGATTCTTTTTTTTTTCCATCTTCGATGAATTATTGGGTTTCAAGCATTTCTGTTCGGTTCAACATTTGCCACGCTGCACCCATTGACACTGGCAACATAAGTCAGCTTGAACAAAGGCAATTCTTACTAAACTAACATGGATCTGACAGTGCCAATGTGTAAATGAGAGGATTCAAAGTCAGCAGAATTCTAATCTAAAATGATACCACAGCTGTAATTACATATCAGCTCAACGTCTAAGAGATTTGAACAAAAAAAAAAAAAAAAAAGGTTTTCATTTTAATCACCAGTGACTGGCTGCATGTGGAACAGTGCTAATAATTCTTTAATTAACATGTTGACTGGGGATGGGAGAGGGCAGCATTGCTCCCCTCCTCCTATTCTGCCTTATGCTCTCTTTGTCTAACACACACATAAAACACACACACACACACACACACACACACACACACACACACACACACACAAACACATGTGCAACCATGGCCCCAAGAATAGGAAGCTCCAGGAGTTTTAATTAAAATGGAAACAGTGGTTTAAAGTTTAATGTAAGGTAGATTGAACAGAATTCAAGTGCTGGAAATGCATTTCGTTCATGCCGACACACAGGGCCATGAGACATAAACATAGATCATACTCTAGCTCCTAAAGGCAGTTCTGCACTTTCATTGCAAAAAATGACTATGCCTGCAAATTCCATTTTAACTCGTTGCTAAATTTTCATAGGTGTCGTCTTCTCTTGTGTCTGTACTGTACGTACAGTAGACTGCACTGTGCCTGGGTGAACATGGAGAATGGGCAGTAGCGGAGAGAAGCCGTGACAGAGGGGATTTACTGCAAAGCACTCAGCCATGTTGGAGGCACCACAGCGGAGGTAAGCCATAATTGGCTTGTAGTAAATGTTGCACCCCCACCTTCCTATTGCTGTGGGACTGACTGACTGTCACTGTGACTCGTTTTCAGGCCTGTTTCAGGGTTAACCCTGCGAGGACGCCGCTGCACTGCACTTCAATCTCCTCCCCTGCTCCCTCTATAGATGGGGAGCAGAGAGCAGCTGGAGAGAAGAGATAAAGTCATGTTCTCACTGCTTCACCCTTCCAGTCTACCTTGCAGTGTTAGCCAGTGCTGGAAGGACAATGATAGAAGCTCGAGAAAGGCTCAAAGTAGATTAAAGAAAGTGGAGGCTTTCATTCCTATTACCTGCCCACAAGAACGCCTTGAACTAGTGCCTTTCCTGCCCTCTGTGGTTTCAGTGGTTGAATGATGTGCACGCCATTTGATGTCACTCAGCAAGGTACCCCGCTTTGCTATGAGCTCCCGCAATACTATGTATTGATCATTCTTTGCTCTCGCTGAAACACTGATGAAGTCTATAATGATATAATGTGGGCTCAACTCTGAGGCGCGCACACCCCATCCCCCATGTCTTAATGAAATTAGCTCGTGCCTCACTGGAAACATCGCCTGTGGCTAAAAGAGGTGACAAAGAAGATCATCTTCAAAGGTTATTCCCCACTTCTTTGTTCATATTGCCTTTTCGCCATAAGTACAAGTTCATCTCTGTCCTAAAGCCATAATCAAAAAATATGAGGGGGTTTTAAATTACATCAATAAAACATTTTTATATAATTCCAGCACATGAACTGAATATTGAGAATAGTATAATATCTCAATAATCACTTTACTGTTTTTAATATTTCATGATAGAAGCCGCAAGTAATTTGTCATTCCATCTAATGTCTTTGTATTATGTGGACGGAAGTCTAGTCTCTCAGTCACATTGTGACATTAGCCATGAATCTAATAAGACTCAAAGAAGTGGCAGAGGCGCACATGTGGAATCAAAAAGCTGCATGATGCTGAATACTTGTGAAATTGGTTAGTACTGCAACACAAAACTATCATAAATCAAATTTATTGCTTCCTTTTCATTCCATCAGTCAAACTAGACTCCCAGAAAACAGCTTTTTCCACTGGTGCTTTAAAGACACCCACCCACCCTTTTCAAAGCTTCTAGACAGCAAGCTAAGCCTTCCCAAAGCCCTGACCACAGTCCTCCAGAGAACTAGTGTACTAATGCAGTTTCCCTCCTTTGGATAGGGAAACATCACTGATTAGGCCTAATGTTTCTCAGATGGAATCCACTGTAGGGCAAGGCTAGGCTGTTTGGCACTCCCAAAAAAACACAAACAAAACCTAAATAATAATAAAACAGTTTAAAAGCAATCTGGCTAAATTGCCCTAACTGACAGGATTCTGGACCTCCGCACGAAATCTGCAGTCAATGTGGTGGAATGCGCTTTCACGTCAACCAAACAACAATGCTACTATACTTTAGAAATTACGCTTTCTCACTGTAGAATTTTTTTTTTTCAAAAACAAACCATCCATCCATACTTTGTTTCTTTGCCGCTTATCTGGGTCAGGGTCAGAGCAAGCCAGCAACTTCCTCCATCTCATTCTTTTGGTCACTACCCAAAGCTCGTGAACTCAGATGAGGGTCGGAACGAAGATTAACCGGTAAATCAAAGGGATTTGCTTTGTAGCTCAGCTCTCTCTTTACCACCATGGCCCAATACAACACCCACAATACAGCAGCTGCTGCACCTATCTGGCAGTCAATCTCCCAATCCCTTTTTCCCTCACTTGTGAAGAAGACCCTGAGATGCCAGAACTCCATTACTTGGGGCAGTTCCTACCTAAATGGGACAGGCCACCTCTTTCTGGGAGAGAACCATGGTCTCGGATTTGGAAGTACTGACTCTGATCTTGACTAGTAACATAGAAAACTGCTCCACTGCACAACAGAGATCACAGTCCGATGACGTCAAAAGCACAACATCTGCAAATATTAGAGATGCCACTGTAACATCACTGAACTGGACACTCTCCAGACCTCAGCTGTGCCTTGATATCCTGTCCATGAATATCACAAATAGGCACAAAAAAAAAAAAAGTATTGGGCCAAAACCAAATCAGAAACAGATATTAGGGCCACAAAACTGCAATACTCAGCCAAACGGAATAAACAATTCTCAAACCAAGACAGCACCAGCAGCCTGAGGGAAATTCAAACCATCACCAACAACTAAAGAAGACCTCCCACTCCACCAATGGATCAAAACCCAACAAAATAAATGCATTGTGTATTGTAGAGTTTGGTGTATGCTATGTAAAATGTATTTTCTATGCACACTGAGTCTGTTACAGATGTTATATACACCAACTCACCAAGGGAAAGTCTGAGTACAAGTAATTGTACCTGGCAATCAAACTTATTCTGAATATAATACATTCTATACTCTTAAAAAGACCTTGGTAATGTTGACATGTAGAAGTCTGTTTGCATACAATATTTGCCTGTCACTCTACATTCGTTAATATACGGAAGCAGACTGTAATACCACTCTCAAGTAAATGACATAAAAGAAAATGTTATCTATCCCAGGGGATATACAGTGGCATTTAAAGTTCCATCCCATCCATAATCCTCCCTGAGCCCCCAGGAAATAAAGACAAAATGCGTGAACAGACAGGCATTGGACTCTTAATGCATGTCCTTAGAAGACCATCATGTTATTAGTTAGAGAACACAAGGCGGCATGCGATGTTAAAAGCGCTCATCATCATTTTGCTGTTATAGGCTTGGTGAAATCAGGGGTGAGCCCTGGCATGCTGAAGGCTACTCAGTTGATATCCATTGGGAAAGATATACAAGTTAACAGCTATTGTCCAAACTGCTAAATCCAAACTGAACTAGGTCTATATTACTTCTGCTGTGGACTTTAATTCTAATGCTACTTGTCTGGAAACTCACTGCCATATATAAAAGTTATTGTCTCAAAGGAATAAGAACGCTAGTTAAATAAAGTGGACAACCCTCAGTGAATTTTAACGGATTACACTTTTGGATTAACTCAGATGTCAGTAGATTGACTGAAATAGATCCAATTAGCAGTAGAAAGCAATATGTATTTATAACACATATCCAGCAACACACCAGACACTGAATAATCTATTTAGGTCTGAAAAAGCACATAAATGATACAAATGCATTAAAACAGACATGATAATTTTGCGTGTTTGTATGGTAGTACATTTCTGAAAACTGCAATAGTGTAGAGTAATGCGTAGAAAGCCTTAAGATGTGACGCCTGGTCTAGAAGTTGGGAACCGGCAACAGAGAAAAACACCATGACTCACTGTGTTAATGAAACAATAACTCTAAGGTCACTGATGTTGGAAAACCTGGCATTAGAAGCTAGTCAGTTATCAAACATCTGGCCACAGAGCTGCCATGTTTAGACCCAGCGGACTCTAAACGACCCAGTGGGAGCTGCTCTCCAAAAGCCAGCCCTCTGTTTATTAGTAGCATCCAATCACTATGGCAATCATCTCGCAGATTTGAATCCTGAGGTGTTATTGGAGTGATCAATCTTGTCCTGGGTCCAGTGGTTTATGCGGTCACCTGCTGGCCAGTTGGCAGCTGTCCTGGATTGGGGATGGCACTCGGTAGTCTGTTAGGCCAGCTCCTCTGAAGCCAAGGCGGGAGGTTAATTAAGCAGATGTTGGTAAACAAGCAGGTCATCGGTGGAATGAATCTGCACCCCTTATAAAGAAATACTATCTTAACTGCTGTTCGTATGAGCACATAAATTTGGTGTCAAAAATGAGCACATATGGCAAAAGGATGAACATGTGGCAAATGGGCAATTCATCTTTCAATAGACTTTGCTGTACTGCCAGAAAGAAGCATCACTATGGCAACCAAGTTAGTATTAGGGGAACAGTTCTATTCCCCGATCACTCAAATCCCCAATACTTTATCTTGTAGCATCATCCCCACTGTCATAACTATGTTAAAATTTCCAATAAATGTCTGGAGTAAAATAATAGCCCGTCTTATCTTAGCAAATAAGTGCCTTGTCAAAAAAATAAAATAAAAAATCTAAAACTCAACTCTCAGTGATAAAACAACAACCATCAAAACATACAGTATGCAATATCATACAACCATGATGTGATGACACTGTTGGCAACAACACTATACACCTTCAAGTGAAGACACACTGTGTAGGCTATATAACTGTAACATTTTTAATTATGTTTGTGTTCACTGTATAGATTATTTAGGTGAGACATCTCAGTTTAAGGGGGTCCAAATTCCCCATAGTACGAATGTGTTTGTCTGTGTTCGCACTGTAATGGACTGGCAAAATGTTCAGGGTGTTTCCCTGTCTTCCACCCAATGCATGCTGGGATAGGCTCCAGCCCCTTATGATCCTGACTAGGAATAAGCGGGTAAAGACAATGAATGAATTCAAGTTTCATGAGCAGACAAAAGACTGTCTCCAATAATACCCAGGCTCTAATGCATGCCTTTTAATATGGGCTGTTGAAAGAAAGTAACTACTGAAACACTGTTTCATGTCAAGTATCAATACAAGGAAGCACACGTCAAACAGTGCATTTTGTAATATACTGCTCCAAAAACAGTAACAGCCAACATGATGAAGCATCTGTATTGACAAATGCTGGTCCATACACAGTGAATGTGAATCCATGTTTGTTTTTTGTCCCTCTTGGATAACATGGTGCTTGTCTCTTCCTCTAACCAGCTGTTTGTGTTAATTGCTGCACCACTTGCTACTGTCAATCTAACATGGCACCCTCCTAACTGCTTATGAATTGATGACAATAATGGAAATCAGCAGAGACAATGGAGTGAGATTACAGGCTGAAAAGGCCCATTTCTCGTCTATAATAGAGGCATACAGAGGGATCAGAAAGGACCATGTCTCCCAGAATAGACAGAGCCTTTTCATTATATGCTAAACAAATGCAATAGCTGAAGAATTAATCCTAAATGGGAAATATAGCTTGCACTTAGACCATCTGGCATGGTGGGGCATATTAAAATGAGGACTATATTGGCCAACTGAAAGTGATGTGCGCCGGGTGAGGGTGATGCCCGTATGTTTGCTTTGTCAGGGCTGCTGTTTGGCTAGATGATGATATTGAGCAGAAGTTGAATGCAGACTAATGGAGGCTTTCGCTGTGGCTATTTCAAGAGCGGTAAAGACTGTGCCCTCTCTCGCACCCACCCACACTACACTGTGCCTTCACAACAATTACTGCAGGCAGCCTCAGGCAAAATATCAACTGCACACAGACATAAATGGATGCACCCATGTCCTCTGAACTGAGGAAATTAACAAAGCAGTGATCTAACATGGCACCAGCTGTATACCTCAGAAGTAGAAACTCAAAATAAAGCAGCAGTGCGCTATAAACGTCTGCGAATAGCCGCACTCTGACTCAGTCATCTTTGAAAGTGTCACTCTTCAGACTGGTGTTTGACCTCTCTCACTTCTCAGTTCTCGAGCCAAAATGCCAGCATTACAAACAGATAAAAAGCTTTAGACAAAGTTGAAGTAAGTCATAACAAATATACAATGTGCTTCCCCACCCAACATCTCACTCAATTCTCCACCCTGCCAGGCAGACACAAAGAAGCAGGAGATTGAGTTTGGCCCATAGAGGACATAATGGTGGTGGTGGTGGAAGAATATTAGATCTCAGCTACAGCTGGGGTACAACAGGCATGTGGCTCCTCCACAGGGACTAACTCCTAGCACCTAATGCAATCAGTCCCACACACATATGTGCACAGTGCAAATACACACGTGCACACACACACACAGACAGACCGACAGACAGACACACACATACACACACAGTCACAGCACAGGACACAAAGAGGTCTCAGCATGTCTTGCCGTAAGTCAAATCATCATCACTCAAATCTCATTTGGGTCTAGAGTGTTCTGACTGCAATTTTCTTTATTAAAACAGTCAGATACACATTTGGTCCTGTTCAGTGCTTCTGATTCTCAGCGTTTTCCAACTGAAGGGCAATCTGACGGGGGGCTGGTGGAGCTGGAGGGGGTGAAATACAGGGGATCAGTAATTGGCAATCTGTTTAATGACACAGTTTTAATAGCGAGGTAAATACAGCCATGGAGGGCCGCAAGTGCATACAACACTCCGCTCTGCTGGCGGAGAAGGGAATGAATGTGTGAGTGCAGCTGCTGCGTTTGTCAGTATAAGGAACTGGCCACGCTGTTCCACATTCTCTCGCCCCTAACTACACTTCCTTTGAAGATTGCTGGCACCAGGCTCACTCTACTTTAGCGTTTTAAATCATTGATGCTATTGGCAAGTGTGGTCTTTGTCAATGAAGTGAGTAAATAAGGGAGTCGTTGCTGGGATGAGATCCACTGGAGGAAGCCCAGGAGAATCGGACCACTTGCTGGTGCCAAGCAAGTTGTGTGACCATGACCATAAAAGGTGTGTGTGCTTGCTTCTGAATTCCTTAAATAACCATTCGCTTTCAGGTATTATAAATCACAAAATCAGAAATCACTAATTTTCTTGTTAGTTAATAGTCAATATTGTTAATAACGACCACGTGTGCTTGATTGAGACAATAGATCTTTTTTGGGGTAAACAAAAGAAAATCACACAATCACTTTATAATCATACAAAGCACACAGCATCTCCTGCAAAGTGACATCATCTCACACACATCCAATGTGCCAGAGTGGCTGTGGGTATAGAGAAATACTCCATCTGTTGTGGTAAATTATTAATGGGCCATTAAATTTTTATCCACGTTAAATGTCTTCTATTTCTTAATTATGAGACTTTGGGATACCTCATCCTCAGACATTTGATTTTAATTTCTAATATTCCATATGGAACATTTGAGTAGTTCCTCCAGCTTGACTTTACACTGAGATTAGTAAAATTAGAAGTGAAACGACTCTCCATTTGACAAGATGTGTTGATGACACTTATGATATTGATTTCAAAAATAGAGGAATGGGTGCTACAGAAAGGCCTTTAAATGACATGGTAAATATGACTATTGACTGAAATGTGAGTGCTTCATAAATTTTCCTTCAGTGTGACTTTGAAATGTGCAAAATCCCATAACACACGTCTTTGTCAAGCTATAGGCGTCTCTGGTGATGTGTGCAGGAATGCAGGAATGCAGATCTACTGCAGCTTCTGCTTATTCTGTACATAAATGCTGCCACCTGGTGATATGTCACAGGCAGCCCATCCACATGCAGTGAAACTGATCTGTAAATCTGCAGAGGCGTCACACACAGATTTGATCTAAGCTTCAACACCATATTCATCAAGGGGCACCAGGCCAGGGACCTGTTTTCATTACATGCAACATGGCCACTCTTAATTGGAATGCTGACCAGCTGCATACAGATTTGGAAGGTCACAGCAACAAAGACCTCTGTGGGTGAAAAAAACAACACACATGCTCCATTCGCTTTCGCCCGTACATCAATCAAAATGGCTGCTTTGGGTGGTGGGGTTAATAGTATTATTTGTCATGCCAACCAAGGACGTCAGCAGTCGTGCCCATTAGATGTGATGTCTTTATCAGGAGACATGACAGCAGCCAACCCACCAGCCTCTCCTCCATGTGGAACAATGCCAACCAGTTTAAACCCTTGGGGTTGTTTGAACCAGTACACAGCCAGGCAGTCTTATCAGTAACTGAGGACATGCAGCCATTCAGGTTGTTGCATCATGTATGTGAATAAGACAAAGATGGTAACACTGTCATTGCAAATTGTTTACTTAACGCTTTCAAAACAAGGTGACATGTTTCATGACACGTTCAGGAATAAGCAATCAACATTTCTGACAGCTTCAGTACACATTTATCAATATTATTATTACATTTACATTGTGCAGCATCACTTCATTGAGTATTTGAAAATTAAACTGACATTACAATTTTTGTCTCAATAGATAGATAGATAGATAGATAGATAGATAGATAGATAGATAGATTCAGGGAAATACTGTACCAGTCCATCTAATTATTATGCTGTTCTTATATCCAAGAATCAATATAAAATGATAATGAGCACAACTCTCAAAAAAAAACAAAAAAACAGAATCACTAAAACATGGATTTTAGACCGGACCTACTCCATAACACATGAATTGTTTATATTAGCCTTGACACTGAAAATAATTGTATATTACTGTAAACTGTTCTACACAGAAGGGAGAAAAGAGATAATAACACACATGCTCTGTAATAATAATAGGAAAAGAGACAATAAAAACTAATGCAAGCTGTAATTCTAGGGCATAGGAAAGCATATTTGAATACTATAATTAAGTGGAATTATTAAAATGTAATTTCATGTAATATACAGTGGGGGGAACTTTGCAGGAAGACAATGACTGTCCTGAGCGCCTAATTTCTACAGAGACATTTTGCTCATCCAGGTACATGTGGGGTACAGCTATCTCGTTAGCATTGCTACCAGTCTGATATGCTTGTTAGGCTTACAAAGTTATCAATGTTTAACCATTTGACCGTCTGCTGATGGCGGAGAAACACAAATGTGTACAAGTCAAGCACAAAGCAACTGTCATGAGACAACAAAAGTAAAAAAAAATTGACTCAATGACAATCTAAAAATATGTGGTTTGGACAGGAAACTATGACCAGGAGTGTGTACACTACTGGCATGTATTCACTGTAATGCCCTCTCCATCAGTGTGTATGGGGGTTTGGAAGCATTAATTTCAGAGCAAGGCAGAGGAGAGTCCTTGGCAAAATCTGTTTAGTCAATATACACACAATATAGATTAAATAGGAATTTGTGTATGTTTGAGAGACTTTTGTTTTTAAAAGCAGGAGTGTAATATGAATGTGTTATAAAGCTATTATTGTTTAGAAATGTTAGCTGTTCATTCATGAATTTGTTATGCAAAATGTCGTGACCCTTTTATGAATGTGCTGTAAACCCCTTACAAAGAGAATGTTACCAAAAAAGAACTGGAGAGAGCATCTTATTTTAGAAATATTTATGAATAAATTCAAAGATGTGGTAAAAGAGCCAGTTCCCTAGATGGGAGAGCTTCCAGAGATGGGAGTGAGATTGCACTCCAGTTATTTACTATCCTGGGGGTCTGTTTTATCAAGAGTGTGGACATCAATTTGTTTTCCATTGGAAAACCAAAAACAAGAACAAAGCTGATAGGAATCTGGTGAAGTAGAAAAAAAAACACAATTTGTCGTTGCTTTTATGGCTAAAATGGCAAATAATAGATTTTTCCCATTCATGTAAACAGTGCATTACCATAGAAATGGCCTCTTGTATGCACATGTGAGGGCCAGACTGGGTGAGAGGGGGATGGAGTTGTTAATCCTGTTAGTTTCCCTCTACCTCTGAGCAGCTCCAGCCCCCAGCTCCCATCCTGGGAGGACGGGCACAATAATAACCCGTAGAGACTCAGGCACTGATTCACAGGGATGCTCACTGCTCTGGGCTTAAAGTAAGGCTGTAAAAATTACATCTCTCTGCTTCTCGTTAATGTGCAACTCTGCATTTCTCACTTTTTCCTTTTTATGGTAGTCTGGCTCAGTATAGCGGCTATTGCTGTTTACCGGATCCTTGAGTGAGAGAAAACCAAAATCCCTATCGTGGAATTTCATATTGCTGTCATGAGAAAAATACTCATATTTTCAGCAACACGCTGAGGGACTTTTTAAAAATCAATTTATTTCCAGTGTAAAGCATTTTTTACATTGGAAAATAGCCCTCTGGAAACTAAAAGTTGCTTTTTCAACTTCCATTGTAGCTGAAATTTGGCTGAAGTTTGTCAGTAATGAAAACTGTACATGAACTCTGTTACCCTCATTGATCATTTCAGTTTGGGGGTATTGCTGACATTCTGCTGAGCAAAATACTTGGACATGGCAGCATTTGATTCTGCCGAATTGCACCTCTGAAATGAGCTGCAATGTAAACCAGCCTTTGGAACTGAGATGATGAATGATTAGTCATTGCAATAGAAATTATACACATATGAGAATGGAAGTCAAATTTCAACATCTCTGTCTTTATACAGTATATGATGACTAAGCAATAATGCTAAGTCTTCAATAGTCATATTTTAAGTACTGCTTTCTATCAAAAGAAGCTCTTGTCAATGGGAGCATTCAACATTTTCTTCAGCGACGGGTTTTCTTGACAAGGCAGTAGTATCAGGTGATCCTAGGGTTTAAGAGTCTGTCCAAGTTGCAATAAGGAAGAGATAAAAAGTGTCACTCAGTGAAACCCAAGGGATCGATATCGTTGACTGACAAATTTGACCGCTGTCAGAGATGCGCATACACACAATCCACACAAACCTTGTTAAGCTGCCATTGTTTTGATGTCAGCTGTCTGTGTCATGTCACATCCCTGGCAAACCCTTTAAAGAAAATGAGAGCTCTGATGCAAGCGGTCTGTCTTTTATTTCCCCTTTTACCTGGCTGTGTCCGGTTCAAACAGGCTGAGGCTGAACCTGACACAATTCATTCATTTCTCAAGGAACAGTACTTAGCATTTGAAGCTTCATGATCATTCCTTTGCTCTGGATATGTTTTTCCTAAGCTCAGTTAGTAATGTTATTTATATCAGCATGCACATTTGCACTTAGATGGATTGCAAAACCAAAGCCATTAGTTGATAATATGCTGTCTGTTTCTTGCTGTTACTCATCTCTAAATTGCATTAATGTGGCACGCTGATCGGGGCAACTGTCTTCCTGTCTCTTTCGATGTGTTTGTGTGTGTGTGTGTGTGTGTGTGTGTGTGTGTGTGTGTGTGTGTGTGTGTGTGTGTGTGTCTGTGTTGAGCATTGTTCAGCCTTTTTCTGTCTTCCCTAGGGAACGGCTGTGTTAATATGGCCCTCTTGTCTGCTTTATGACGGCTTATGTCAAACTGAAACTCCAGTCGGATATTAAAGGGCTCAGCGTGGGCCAATGATTGAACTGCTATCCAAACCCATTGTTTACATTTGCACCTCCATTACTCACCTACCTTGCAGCCTGGGGGCGATATATAGCGCCCTCGCAATGGGATATACTGCTAAACAAAAGGAATGCATACGCCTATCAAAACCGATTAAGTACTACTGTGTGTCTCTTTGGCTTTATCACTCATGCCTCACACATCACTCATTTTGTCTGTCTCCATGTGCTGTTTCCCTTTTGAAAAAGAAAAAAAAAAAAAAAGGCATTAAGTACTGTAAAGTTAAACCTTTATCCGTAACAAAAACAGAGTATCAAGTCCCTAAAAATAATTCTATTAGCAATATTACTCATTCCAAATTGAGGTAGTTGTAACAAATGAGATCTGCATCCGTTTGTACACGAACGCTGTGTGATGTATTAGGCAGTCAGGCGATATTCCCATCTTCCCCCATGGCTGCTGTGATGCAGAGTGGAGACATATGGCTGGTTATGTGTCCTCCTACCCCACCCTGTGGTCTGTCTCTGACATGCTCTTTACACAGCCAGGCAGAGAGGGAGTCAGACAAAGAGGGCGAGAAACAGAGAGAAAGGAGAAATAAGTGTGAAAATGGCCTGACCCCGATCACCCCAGTCCAACATCCACTGTAATCTCTGCCCACTTTGTGATTTATAGGGCACGAGCAGGTGAATATTTCAGTGTAATACATCTAGGCTAATATTCCAGCTTGGGGTCCAGAGCATTAAGGGAGGCATGAATACATTGAGTTTGTTACACCTGGCCCTAATCAATCAGGGCATACAGTGGGTGGAACAGCTCAGAAAAGAGCTCTGTTCTCATTACCCAGACAAATCATACATTACACATTATAAATTACACACAAAACCCTGGGTTACACTCTCCCAACCTAATTCTCTGGGAAAAGATTGGTCTGTAGTAAATATTTGGTTTTATGTTTGAATGTGGGCTACAGAAACTGCGTAAAAAGGGGCAAAACGTTTGTAGAATGGGATGTAAAAATGTAGAGTCCTCTTTATACCATTATATGGTCTTTATTATGAAAACAGAAGGCTTTGAGACGGGAAAGCCTATTTCCTTATGCCTCCAGAGGAAAACCAGCCTGGCACATAATATAAACGTTACAATATTGAGGGAATATACAATGTCATGAATAAAATTACATTTTCGCCTTCCAAATTTATTGCTTCACATTGCCTTGGAAATCAGTTTGACAGGCAAACACAATTTTGTGGGCATATTTCTTCAAGCAATAATAATGATACCTTTGTTTTGTAAGTACCAGTAAAAGTCCATCTTGTCTGCCTCTGTTTTGGTAAGAGGCTTATGCATGTTAAATTTAGTCACTGACAGGATAGGGGACAAAAGGCTGGACCTGTCATAAGCTGAAGCTCATCCCATGTTCACATCATGTTTCAGAAGAGAGGAATTATTTGCTTTCTGCCGTAGAGGAATCTGGGGCCGGGAGAGCTGGCCCCTTACTGCAGCTTCATATGAAAAACAAACCATTAGGGGTTGTTTTTTTCACCTAAACCCTAGCTCCAGTCTGATCTCAAGTCTGCTCGTCCATGGGGTCCAAGGCACCACCGATGGGACTGGGAGCCCCAGCAAACAATTTGATACATAGGCAAACTAACAGCCGTGCAATCAATGAAACATAGGCTTACCTAAGTTTTACTTAGTTTGGACAATAGATAATGCCATTCTATCATACTAGTCCCCTCCCCCCAACACACACCTGACACATATAATTGTAATCAGCGAAACATAAAACTCACTATTTAATTTAATTTGAACAACAGATAATAACATTCTGTTGCACCTTCCAAAACACACCTGACACATGACTGCAGTTTGTCAGTTTTACTTAGCTGAGACTGACACACAGGCTGACAGTTGTACTCGTGTTCAACAGCCTCGTAAGTGTCACACTCGGCTCGTCTAAGCAAAGTAGGTATTGCTACTCCCAATCCTTTACATATGTGATAAATTACTCCCATTTATTTTCTTACTATAGCTGGGTGGCTGCAACAATAAATAGGCACTGCAACATGTTAGTTTAGGGGTCTAGTCTATCATCCCCAAAATTGTATTTACAACTAACAACTAGCTAATGCAGCCTATCTGCCACACAACGACACCAACAAGGATATTAGCTAATATAATGACTGTGCAACAACTAACCTTAGGTAACAAGTGGCTCATCAAAGTCATCAGCAGTTGGCTTCATCACATAAGCTAATGTTACGCTAACTACTAATACGACATGTGATTAATTAATTGCTTAATACATCAAACTGTGCTATGTGTTAGTTCACATGTTTACTTAATAGCGATTTCATAATCTTGACTTTCCACATCCCCACATCTACCTTGGCATAGGAGTTCAAACTCTGCGGAGAGGAAGCAGGGAACCCAGCCAGGGAGGGGGGAGAGCGGCTGGGAAAATGACATTAAGCTTCGTCAATCATCTGATCTTCATACATCGGCTGTGATTTTTTTATCAGTTAGGTAATAAAAAAAAAGCCTCTTTTGCCGTATTTTAGAGTAACAACTCATACAAGTCTTTGATATCAAAATGTGAAGCTTCCTCGCAAAATGAGAACAGGCAGGTCTGCATTGTGTGTATTTGAGTGCGCGCATGTGTGTGTGTGTGTGTGTGTGTGTGTGTGTGTGTGTGTGGGGTGTGTGGCAAGTGGTGTGTGTGCTTATGCGTATTCAAGTGCTTGTGTGTGTGTCAGTCCAGAAGTGAAAAGACTTTTTTCCACAGTGCCAGTCAGGCAGTAGGAGCAGGAGGCAACTGTGGAGGAAGGGAGCTTGTCAGAGCTGTCTCACTGGGTGATGTTAATATGGCAATGCTAAGCTGGCAAAGGACTTAAGCAGCTTACAAAGTACAGGGAAATAAACTTGATGATTCCACAGCAGTTTGCAAGACTTTTTTAAATCCTAAAGAGTTTAAATACACATCCTACCTCATGCTGGCCATATGACAACTTGGCTGATTAAAACTTGCACACTCCAATGCAAATGTACAATTCACATCCTATACTGTGAAAGATGTTTAACCGTTTTGGACATAAACAAGTTACTAGATCATCATCAAGGCTCTCTTTTTCATCGACTGCTTCAATGGCCCGCTTCACCTATTTGCCAATTGAAGTCTGGTTTCCATTAGGAATAAAGTATTTGTCTGGGTCATGGGCAAATCCCTCAATTAATTGGGGAACAAGAGGAAAAAAAATCAACTCCATATTACTCTTTGTGTTTAGCCTCTTTTATCTTGTCTTGGGGTGGAGGATAAAAAAAAGGGTATACTGGCTTCTCGATAGAGGATCAAGGGCCAAAGAACTGATCAATAGGAATTGGCAAACACATCTAAACAACCAGCACTGTTACTCGCCGACCAGTAAATCTCCCCTATAGACCCAGTAGTGCCAGGCCATAGGTTCTCTCAGCACACAGCAGATCACCCGGCACACAATGGATCCATACTGATTGCTATTAAAGCTATCAATCACTCAAATGGCCCTCATATTTCTGGTGAAATGTAATTCCAAATGTTAGATATTATATGGAGAATATGTCCATCATTGTCTGGTGATCTGATGTCAAATTGGACTGTAGGAGCTGATGTTTTATTGTTTAAGCGTTATGGTTTTATAGATTTTCTGTCAGTTTGTTGGATATCAGCACTGACCTGAAGATCGACCTTGTCAGAACAGGGGTCCCACTGACGGCAGTTCCCTCGGCCGACCTCGTCTCTGAATGCCCCCACCTCTCCATCTCCCCCACCCCCCTACTCCCCTACCATCTCTTCACATCTCAGCGTCAGAAGATCCCAGTTGCCCACACTTTCACCCAAATTCCTCCTGCAATGATAATACCCCCAATAACAGCCCTAATCCCAGCATGCCACGCTGCTCAATTACAGTCTTCAGGAGGATGGGATTAGGAGCAGAGATGGCGAGAGAGGAGGGGAGGGGGGCAGCTGGAGGATGGTGGAATGAGTTGAGCTGAAGGGTGGGTGGGTGCGGTGGGGGTAAGAGAAGAGGGAGAGGATAAGGGGGAGGAGAGAGACTGCTTTTTACTGCCATGAAAGGCTGCAGATGAAGAGACAGGCACAGCAGCAGTGGGTAAATCCCAAATAGCCTGTCACCAGCCGACAGCGCACTGGAGCGTGTAGAGCACAGAACAGCACAGCAGACTGGCAGACTGGGTTGAGCCAGGCTAGGGGGAGAGGGAGGAGGGTGTCTGGTGGGGCTGCAGGAGATGTTAAGGGTTGGCCAATTTGACTATGGAACAGAGACAGGAGGTTGGAGGAAAATACATCGGGTGACGGAGATGTGGGACAGGGTGGCCTGGGTCACAATTTCAAGCTTGGCTCATAAACATTTCTCCCTGATATTGTAGTGGCACCCGTGGAGGGAGGAGGAGGAGAGCGGAGCGCAGCAGAGAGCTGACAGGGAGAGAATGAGAAGGAGCGAGAATGAGAGCGAGAAAGAAGAGAAAGTTGATCTTAGAAATAAGGCACGGGGCTTACGTCTCCACACTGGCATTTACAGAATCCGGGTCCAAATAAACATCCCTCCTCCTCATCCCCTTTAGTTGTGGATGTTGATTGAGGGTGCTGGCAGGAAGATGAGCCATAATCAACTCCCCATCACAACAGCAGCCATCTCACACAGTGACACTGCCAGCCATGCAACGGATCCTGCAGCCAAGTGACAAATCTGCGTTTGCAGAGCAGATTACATTTACACACACGTCAATGTTCACAGCCTTTTTGTAGTCGGAGCACATCAGTAGACTTCCAAAAGGTAATCATCATTTGAATATGAAACTAGTAATGACCCTGTTCCACTAGACAGTAGCAATCAAATTGGAATCTTATGAAATCCCTTTAAATATACGAAAGATGGTCACTCTAGTATTTATCACAGCGCCTTCTGAAAAAGCATCTCTGATCATGCATCAGAACTCATCCGAGGTACAGCAAGGACTAACAGAGTGGATCAAACAGACTCTAAATGATCTGTTTCTCCCGCAGAGAAAAGCAAAGAGCCTTTTTTCTGTCTAACCTAGTCCAGAGGGAACCTTCATGTTCTCTTGTCAAGTTCTGTTCCACTGACTCTCCCACTGATCCTGCACTGTCCTCATGTCAGGCCCAAAGCACACATACAGGCAGACCCCGGTCAACAAAGCCGTGGCTACCAAAGCATGAAGTGAAAAAAGAAAAACAAAGAAAAACACAGCACCAATGAACACAAGCCGATAAAGAGGCTTGATCAGCTACCAGTGTCACTGACCAATGGTCCAGAGTGGCTACAATGACTGTGCTCCACAATACTGTGGAGAGGGGATACAAACTCACTGAAGTATATCAACAGAACACTCCACCTGAAATAGACAAAACAAATTATACAACCACTGGTGACCTGAATCTATACAGTGACTGAGCAGCGCTCTGAGTAGGGTAACAGTGTCTAGGCCGTTACTCAGTTTCCACACTCCAGCGCTCTCTAAAGTACAGCACACATAAGAGGCATTTGTGAAATTGGCTGCAGTATTATTGTCTGTTCTTCATTGAGCCATATCTAATTAATAATGTAAAATTTGTATCATTGTGAAAATTAAAGTCTATGAAACTCCCTATCTTCGTTGTGAGTTTCCACACAACTCCCACAATCCTCTTTGCATATTCAGAAGGAACTACTGTATGTGTCATCGCCACAAATACACTGTGGGATAGAATATTTATTTGTTTGTTTATTGTTTGTGTTTTTTTTCTTGTTTGTTTTTTAAACACGTTGAACCTTGACAGACATTGTAGAACGTGATTCCAGAGAAACAGATTAAAGAAAACAAACAACAGTCATGAATAGTAAATTTCCTTATTAAAAGGTTAAATGGAAAAAAAATATTAGCGGTAAGGGAAATGAAAATCAGTTACCACTTACCACTACACCACCAGCTAATAAACCCTAATTTGCCATTTTGCTTGCTAGTGACAGAACAAGCAACCGTTAAAGAGTTTACAGTGAATACAAACCTCTGTAATCACTAGTCTCTAACCCTGTTG
The DNA here is from genome assembly GCF_046629955.1 of Centroberyx affinis. Lineage (NCBI taxonomy): Eukaryota > Metazoa > Chordata > Actinopteri > Beryciformes > Berycidae > Centroberyx > Centroberyx affinis. Next base: position 384,910 of record NW_027279735.1, read on the forward strand.
CTATTAGAGGATCCTGTGTTACAGCATAACTCATTGGTAGTGATCTTTACAATTCTGAGATATTTTTTACATATGGAATGAGATCAAGAATTATAAAAACAGCTCTTGTGGACAATTAGCCCAGTGCATCCAGGGTGTCCGGCAGTGGAATAGTTCTCCTCTCTGGCCCCCACTTTGCACCTCAAGTGGCACCTCGATTCTTTCAGGCTGTCCAATGATAGTGAATTGATTCAGAACCGGTTCACTTGATTCACCTTCGTAAAAATTACAATTTCGTAGCCAACAGCACCTTTACAAGTGTGTCGATTTGCTCAGAACTGTAAGGAAGGCAGTCCAACCACAGACACAACCAATGTGAAATTTCGATTCAGTTCCATTGGTGAACCGATTCGACTTGTTCACTTTAGAGTATCGTTGAAATGAACCATTGATTCATGAATTGACCTATCACTACAGGGTAAGGGAGGAGAGCTAATCACTGTATAACAAGTGGGCAGAGTGTCCACTGTCAGAGGGTGAGGGGGTGGGGGCTAGTATTCATAGCAGGCAGCCTAATTAATCTACAGATAGGTCTGTATCCCACACAGCGGGGGGTCTGTGGGTGTTACCATAGTGATGTCCTGGCCGGGCAGCCTTGCTTATTTTCCAGCTAATTGCTCTCTCCCCGCCAAACGGCAGAGCATAAACAGAGTTTAGAGTGCGAGGAGCAACTGGTGCAGCATCTGGCTCCCACGTTTACATGCGAGGGGACAAGATTAATGGAGTGGATTAGCATATCTATGTAAGGACCTCAGAAGTGTGCATTCTAATTACTTCCACAGCCAACACTGCCAAGACAAGCTAACTCCCTTCGTCTTCTCCTGGGCCGGGAACGGAAGGAAGGAGGGAGTCATCCTGACAGCACAAGAGAGAGAAAGGAAAAGAAGCTGGTCAATGATGTCAGCTGTCTGGCTTAGTTTCAGAGTGACAACATCATGACAATTACCTCAGAGACCTACAGGAAGCCTAACACAGGCCCAGAGACACAACCCAATGATGGCAGTACTATTCTTAACAACTGCTATAGACTGAGCTCACTATCTTAGGAGGACAGAGACAGAGAGAGACATCAGTAAAGGTTTGTGAATACATCAATCTTGCAATCTTGTCTGAGCAACAAGCTCGGCAACAAGGTCGGGTTGTGTCACACTTTCATTGACAGCAGAATGACGAAGGACAGGCAGACGGATCTGTTGCCAGTGAGACCAAGGGTAAACTGTGCTGTTTGCGTCATTCAATAATTATATTGTAGGCCTATGTGCTCAACTGCTAGGTGAAGATAACCCACCTTAAAGCTAGTAAACAGATGTTTGAGCATACACTTGTTCCACATGAGACACTACACCTGTTGTTGACATAAGAAAGGTACCGTTTCTCTTTTAAAACCCTCAAGACCCACATCAATTCTCAATGGTGAACGAGGCGTGTGTGTGTGTGTGTGGGTGTGTGTCTGTGCCTCTACAGAGACACAGAATGTCTCTATAGAGGACAGACAGCAGCTTCCTCACATGCGATGACATGGCTCATTACTGGGGGATCCAGCAGTCCACGATGGGTCCAAACCCTCTGCCAGCACGGCCCTTTACAGAAACAAGCTGCCAAAGACACGATTAAAGAGGCTGGAGCCACCGCTCATCCAGCTACTGCAGCCTGCAGTGGTAGCGTACAAAAAAACAGATAAACTAATATAACAGGTCTCGTCTCACAGTGGGTTACAGGCTGTAAAGTAATAATCTAAAACATTTTCATATCAAGAAATTATATGTTTTTGCTACGGTCTATTGCCGACTGATGTAATACAATGGTGATTCAACCTATAACCAGTCCATGAAAGCTTTTACATTTGCTGTTCTAAACACCCGGTGTAGAGTAGGTCTTACCCAGGAAAAATTGCCTGATGCACAAGAAGTGATGTGTTTAATGTTTCCAGCAGGAGCAGCATTAGTTTGTTTGGCATTAAAGCAAGAGGAACTTGGTAGTTAGCATTGATAGCCACCACGGCTGAAGACAGCAGTACTTGCAGAAACTCAAACTTTATCAACAGAAATACCAAGGGAGAAGACATCACAATACTGGCCAAAGTTAGACTGCCAAGTGATCTGTAGGAAGTGCAGGGCAAAAATACCACAGCAGTGACCGTTAAGCACCAAAGATGTCTAGCAGATATTAGCAGGGTCCAAGCCCATGGGGCAAAGGATGTGACAGTGAGAATATAAGCTTGATTCATCATTTTGGAAAGGTTCTGCATCTCAGACAGAAGATTTCTGTGACAGTCCTGCAACTGCAGGTGAAATAGTGCCTGACATATTGCCATTTGAAAAATTGTCAATTCTGGCTGTAGGGTAAAGCTGTAAAATGCAACCAGCTGTGGTCTGACACATTTCTGAAGCCCTTCGCAAATTTGGTTGCTTGAACATTTAGGCTAGACGTTAAGCAATTAGATTAATTCCTTGCAGCAAATACATCCCTTCCTGTTTGTGCATCTTCGCCGTCAACTTCTTTTGTTCGTCCTGAGCCGAGGAATCTGAGGGGAAAAAATGATTCTAGACCTTACGGTTCAGGAGTTATTGGCCAAAACATAAAGTTGCCTGTTATAGCACCTAGTGGAAATTTTAAGCATGAGTAGTGGGGGAAATTTGAAACCTATCCACCAAATTTGATTGCTCTAGGACTTTGCTGTACATCTCTGAGGTACATATTGCTTTAAGGCAGAGAAGAAGAAGAAGAAGAAGAGGAAGAAGAAGAAGAAGAAGAAGAAGAAGAAGAAGAAGAAGAAGAAGAAGAAGAAGAAGAAGAAGAATCCTAACAAAAACAATAGGGTTCTAGCACTTGGACCCCTAAAAAACAAAAAACAAGGAACTCACAGAGTATCACTTTATACATGGCTGACAGCATAAAAATATAGGGAACGGTAAAAATACCACCCTACAAACTTCCCTCAGTGATGATGGCTCTCTTAACAGTGAGCGCTATATGACTTCATCATTATGTTGTTGTAATGACAGGCTGGGTTCTGCCTTGTGGATAGGGCCATCGTCATTCTGGAAAAAAAATCACTAGGTAGGGCATGCATTACAGAAATATGGTGTTCACTCAAAATCTGTATGTTAGTAGTTAAATATTTCTAGACTTCAAAGGGATTGCATTACCTGACACGGTTTAAACACTAAACCGTGTCAGGTAATGCAACACAAACGCAACAGCACTGAAACTCTGGAGGAGATTCAATTAACTATACCCTATAGAAGCAGACATTACTCCTCTCATTCAGACACACACACACACACAGACACACACACACACACACACACACACACACACACACACAAATACCAATGCAATCTCTCTCTCTCTCATACACACACACACACACACACCACACAGGCACCCATACCCACCATAAACATTGCACGGTACACACTGTCCCTTTAACTTCCCCAGCATTGTTGACAACCTCTGTGCTTGAATACGCGACTGAGCTTTCAAAGGGCTCTCTACATTATTGAGTAGCATGGATTTTAAATGAAACGCTAAAGCATCCCTGATGGTTCCATCTTGCCCTCATACTACTGGTTATCCAACCACTTCCTCTACACAGTTCAGGTCTTTAATTATCCATCAATCATGTGCTCACTCTTCTTATAGCTGTGCAGCAATTCTAGAGCTTCTATCAGTGCTAAAGGTGTGCCTTCAGTGGGAAATTCGATGCACAGCATGAGGTATGCATGCATTTATTCATCCATTATGAGATTCACATGAAAAGCTCAAGACCTGGTTAAGCTGGAAGGTGCATATGGCATGTGAACATGCATGTAGAAGTGTGTGACTTTGTCAGTTTGTAAGTATGTATGTGTATGTGTGTGCATGTGCATGTGCATACTTGGAAGTGAAGAGCTAAATTGAAATGAATGATGCCTACACTGCCCCACCCTGTCCACATATCTCATGCTGAGAGAATCCAGTAACTGGGTCAGGAACATAAACATGTTTAAACACGAGCTAGATCTTCCATGTTGCCTCCACAGACAAGATGTAGAGTGACACTAGAGATACAACTCTGAAATATGGATGCATTGGGACGCAGTTCATATTCCCAGTACCCAGGAATGGTGTGTGTGCGTATGTGGGTGTGTATGTGAGATTTTTTTTTATAGCTAGAGCAGGGATGATGGACAAGGGAGAAAGTGCCAAGAGTAGAGGATACTATCAGGAATGAGAAAGTGGATCAGGTCACTATCACTTTGAGATAAAGGCATGACACACAAAACTAGTGGCTCCCAAAAGGATATTAGCTTATTTATTTATGTATTTATTTATTTATTTTATGTTGCGTAAGGATTAGGCTATATGTGTAACATGTTTCACTAAATGTACAATAAAAACAAATAGCTACAGTCCTTATGAGTTGCCTCCGACAGGCAACAAAACAATTTATTTTTTAAGTGCCAGTTGGAACATTTCAGAAATGTTTGTTTATCATTTCAAAGTAGAACTTTGCATCGTTCAAGAATCTCAGAAAAGTGATCTACATAGAGCCACAAGACTTTTCCAAAAGGGATAAGCTGTAGAACCTTTTACTGTAAGTTGCCAGACATTTACTGAGAATGTAAATGCATGTTTTTGTTACTTAGAAGGCCATGGCTTTAAAGTCACATGCTCAATCCAAATGTCCACCCTCCGGACTTGTGGACTGAGCCCTCGCGGACTTCAGTCGTACGTACCGTGACATGTTCAACGTCATCATGTCAAGTCTGCGAGGGCGCGAGACTGCAAGGCTATATGAGCCGCTGATAGGCAGGCCTCAAGTCTGTTTCACTCGTTGCTGTGGAAACGTTCGAAGCAACAGTCTAGCAACAACTACAATCATGTACACGGTGATCGCTGCAGCACTTGCGTATGTAATCATTCTAGGCTTGTTTTGTGAGTGAA